>NC_134550.1:44172637-44397474 GCF_025594145.1 Primulina tabacum | reverse complement strand
TTCTTGATGGTTGATTCAAACGTAACAAGCATATTCACCAACTCCTCAAGGGTCGGCTCCATCTTGTTCATGTTGAAGTTCACCACAAAAGGATCAAATGAGCTAGGCAATGATAACAGCAACACGTCGGTGGTCAACTCCGAAGGCAAGATCAGATCCATGCCAACGAGCTTGTCCACGAGCCCAATCAACTTTAGGCCATGCTCATGGACCGAGGCCCCATCTCGCATGCGCAAAGTGATCAGCTCCTTGACGGTAGCATGCCTAAGAGGCCGTGTTTGCTCACCAAAGAGCTCCTTGAGATGCAAATGAATGTCAGCAGCACTCTTTGCATCCTCAAAACGCCTCTGCAGCTCATCATTCATAGAAGTCAGCATATAACACCTGGCTATCAAGTCATGGTCACACCATTCCTTGTAAGCCTGCAATTCCTCAGGAGTGCAGTCAGTCGGAGCCTCAACAGGGGGCGACTCAGTCAGTGTATATGCTACCCTTTCCGAATTCAAGACGATTTTTAGGTTTCTTAGCCAAGTGAGGTAATTAGGTCCAGTTAATATGTGTTTGTCGAGTATTACGGATATCGGATTGCGAATCGAAGACATTGTCAATTTGTACTGAAAAGTAAAAACAGATAAATGTTGATGACTATTTTAAAATATTTAGTAAGATATGAAGTTTGAACTTTTACTTCATAAATATTTGCTCCCACTGTTTTGACATTTCCACTACCCTCTAGTGAAAACGGGAAACTCTTTTCCTCAGTAGGTACGTAAGGTCCAATTAGCGAATTATGATCCCGAATAATATCAGCCAATCACAATTCCTAAAAGGCAGTTTCCAATTGCATCACAATGCAACCCTTACGTAAACTTTTGTCTCACGTTTGATTAGGACCCAATAATATGACGTCGTTCATCTTCACGTGTCAAACCTTACCCATCGATGTTGAACCTTAATGGACGGTCGCCATGAGTTCCCCCAATAATATGAGCCGAAATCATGGGAGTTCCACGTAATTCACATCACCATGTCAATGGATGTCACAGCTTTCCGGCACCCAAAGCTCCCCCAATAATATGAGCCGAGCCCCGAAAACGGGTAGCGTTCATCATGCACCCATTGTCGATGGAAGACAAGGAAATTATAAACAAATTTATAATTCCCCTTTTCGGGCTTGATATTAATTTTGAATCTTATTCAAAATGAGGGTTTTTAATTTTGAAAGGTCTCATCATTGATTTTATTTAAAAGCTCGCCATGTTTGATCGTATATTTGCCGGATTCATGCAACTTTGTTATTATCATAATAATAACGCACATACTCATTATTTATAACATATCATGCATATATTATAAACAGTAAACAAAACAAGGATGATCAATCGCCCCAATACTAACGGACCGTGTGAGCTAAACACGGGCCTAGGTCCAATCCTAGGAAAATGCACGGGATGCAAATGCAACTATTACATAAGCTTCCAATATTTACATGTCTTCGATCTTCATAATCATCATGGCCACCATCTTCCAATCTTGATCATCCACTATACTAATATTTACAAATAAATATCCATGGCAAATAGGGATACATCTCATGGGGTGGGAACGGGCCATAAACCAAGCCCACTTTATAAATTGATAATTATTACAATCATTCAACACAAAATATCCTAGCATACACCTAGCAAATTGGGCTTGGGCTTTTGATCATCCTTCATGCATAATATCACATATCATACACCATCAATTAATTATCACAATAATTAATTGATCCAATATTATATATCTTGATCCAATCACTAACCGCCACGATTATAAACTAAATTAACAAAGTATACAAATACCTTTGTCTACTTTCAAATTAATTTATTTATAACCGAATTTCTTGTAAATCACCATTTACTATAAATATTTAAAGTCCAACTTAAAATATTTATTTCATGAGAAAATATTTGCAACTTTTGTAATTTTAAACTTAAGGGCCCAAAAACTTATTTTTCACCAAAAACATTTTGGCCCATTTAAAATTCACAAATATGTTAGCCATCCAATGGCCTAACAACTCAAGGCCCATGACACTGATATTTCAAAACACCTTTTGAAAACCCTAGTCGTCAACGCCGTCGCCGGAGCTCCGTCGCCGGATTCCGGCAACAAAATTTTATTTTTTTTATTTTAAAAAGGGGGCGTTCGGGCAGCCCCTCAGGCTACCCTTGCTGCCCGAAACGGGCAGCCCGAGCTGCCCGACACGGGCAGCAACATGCTGCCCGAAATTTCCCCACAAAAGCTTCGGTTTTGGTTGCAAAAGATTACACTCATGCGGTTAGAAATCGATCTCAATATAATATCTTGTAGTTGATACACAAAATCGTAACCATAGCTCGGATACCACTTGAAAGGGGATCGGTTACGGTGACCGAAAGCGCAACGGAAGTTTAAAATCGAATTCTTCATGAGGAAATTTCGGCCACCTAGTGAAAGTGTGTAGCAAATACAATAAAACACCAAATAATGTCATACATAGTGTGTTAAGAAATGTACCTATCAATCACAAGGATTGATGTTTTGGCTCCAACCAAGTTGTATACAACTTGGCTCTTGAATGGTAGAAAATATCTTCAAGCTTTCCAAGTTCTTGAATCTTTCCTTCAAATTAGGCCCACCACCAACTAGGTAGATCCCCTTTTATTTTGCACTAGAAAAATCAAAGGATTTTTAAAAGAGAAGAATATTTCATCCTCAACCATTGAAGAAGAAAATGGAGAAAAACTTGGAGAGAAAGTACAAGCAAGTTTCGGCCATAGTGAGATGGAATGAAGGGGAGGGAGACTTGTCTTGGTATGTGAAAAAGTAGTGTCCAACTTTTGCATGCCATGCCTTGGAGACACAAAAAGTTGTCTCCCAACCCTTCACCTCCCATGCATGATATATTATATGGTTTTTAACAAATTAAAAACCATGGACTAAATTTAATTATCTCAAACATATTTGAGACTAATTAAACATTACTTGAATTTACCCAAGTCCCACTAGTTAAAAAATTAATTTAAATTGAGCTCTACAAGACTCAATATGATTTAATTAATTCAACACTTGAATTAATTTAATTATTTGGAATCTAATAGGTCCTCTAGTGTTTAATTAATTCAACACTTGAATTAATTTAATTTAGTCCATAATAATGTTTATGAAAATCACAATTTTCAAATACATTATTCACTTGGCCAACTTTTAATTTAGGAACACATTCATAAATTAAAATTTACATTTCTCTCATAGAAGTCATACTTCTATTTTTCTTTACGCTTATAAACTTATTTATAAGCCGTTCAACACATTGAACTAATTTCTCCTTTATAGAAGTCATACTTCTAATTTCCTTACGCTTATAAACTCCTTTATAAGCCGTTCAACACATTGAACTATTTCTCTTCCCAACGGGATCTAGAAAGCTAGTACTTGTGTGGCCCTCAATGGTTCATTGATACAACTAGCCATGGGTTCACATCTCCATGTGATTCGGACTAAACATGTCCTTATATGAGCATACCCCAATTGCTCCATTCTTACTTATCAACACCTTGATAACAAGAACGTCAGAACTCAAGTCTGATAGTACCCAACCAATCATGTTAAACGCCTAGCAGCATCGCTTACATGATTCCCTAGGTATCAAATGATAGTGCCTGCAAGAACCATTCAATTATGGTTAGCGTACAGTACGGTCCCTTCAACTCATATATCCCGATCGATTCGACAACCATTGGTTTATCGAGAGTTGTCAATGAATCGATACTATGTGTCATGTCGTAGTTTCATCGATGGTGTAATCTATGAAACCCCTTTCATAATTACCCCCATACTCTGATCAGAGATTTCAACCTACAAACACATGAGAACACATAGGATATCAATACCCGAAGGTAAGCGGTGAATCCCCGACTACAATGCATCGACTCCTATATGTTTCGACAAAACACCCAACCTTGCCACCTCATGACCCCATGAGAGTCGGTAAACAAGTCAAAGTGTAATTCTAGCACATAGAGTCTCAATGTTGTCCCGGGTCATAAGGACTAATGGTGTATAACCATAAACCAGGACTTTTCCACTCGATAAGTGAGAACCATTTGGAAAGTCCTTTATGGAGGGTTGTTCAGTGCACTCTACCAGGAGCACCTATCTGCATGCTCGGACATCACAATGTCCCCTACCAATGAAACATGGTACTCACATCGCAGATACTAGTCTCGAACTCTAGCGGCCTATATCTTTCTTAGCGACGGCTGAATCGACTAGGAACTGTTTAGAATATACAGTATTCCAAATATGAGTTTCATGATACTCATTATATGAGCATCTCATATTCTTTCTACTATCTGTATATTCAAGGGCTTTCTCTATGCAACTAGCATGGATATACAGATAAATATTTGCCAAAACAATAATTTCAAATATTATTAAAATAAAGATTGCTTATACATAGAGTTTCATTGTGAACATTCGGCCAACACTTGGCTCGACGGGCACCTACTCTAACACCGTACTCCATCCATTCACTGGGTACAAAGATGTATAAGGATCTACAAACTCTGTATTGGTGGCCGGGAATGAAGCGAGATATTATGTGATTCCTCTCCGAGTGTTTGACCTGTCAGCAGATTAAGGCAGAGCATCAGAGACCTGCAGGGAAGCTGAGATCACTTCTTATTTCCGAGTAGAAATGGGAGAACATTACTATGGACTTCGTGACAGGCCTCCCACGGACTACTGGAGGATTTAACGACATCTGGGTGATTGTTGATCGGCTCACTAAATCTGCTCATTTCTTACCGATCAGGAAGACATTAACTATGACTCAGTACGCAGAGCTGTACATCAGAGAGATAGCCAGGCTGCATGGGATTCCAGTGTCCATCGTGTCAGACAGGGATCCGAGGTTCACGTCTGCATTCTGAAAGATTCTTAACCAGGCGCTAGGTACGAAGTTATTGTTAAGTACTGCCTTCCATCTCAGACAGATGGTCAGTCAGAGAGGGTGATTCAGATTCTGGAGGACCTACTCCGAGCTTGCATGATCTACCTCCAGGGCAGCTGGGAGCCGAAGTTACCTCTTGTGGAGTTCACATACAACAACAGTTATCAGGCATCGACAGGTATGGCTCCATACGAGGAGCTGTACGGGAGGAAGTGTAGGTCGCCAGTTTATTGGGACGAGGTAGGAGAGAGAGCAGAGTTGGGTCCGGATATCTTCAGACAGACATCAGATTTAGTGGCCAGGATTCGAGACAGGATGAAGACTGCACAGAGCTGCTAGAGGAGCTATGCTGATCAGAGGCGGCGAGATCTTGAGTTCGCAATAGGGGATCATGTGTTTCTGAAGGTAGCACCGATGAAGGGTGTGTGATGAGGTTCGGTAAGAAGGGCAAGCTCAGCCATAGATTCATCGGACCATTCGAGATCCTAGAGAGAGTAGGGTCACTTGCGTACAGAGTTGCCTTACCGCCGAATCTGGCGGGAGTTCATAACGTGTTCCACGTCTCTAAGCTGCGGAAGTACATGTCGAATCCCTCGCATGTGCTTAACTAAGAGCCACTTCAGCTGATACCGCAACAGTCATTCGAGGAGAAACCCACTCAGATACTGGACAGGCAGGAGAAGAGGCTCAGGAACAAGGTGATCCAGATGGTCAAGGTCAAGTGGCTGAATCATTCTGAGGAGGAGGCTACTTGGGAGACCGAGACCGAGATGAGAAGTTGCTACCCGGAGTTATTCGTTATATTCTAAATTTCGAGGATGAAATTTTATTTAACGAGGGGAGAGTTTTATGGTCCGGGAATTGAAATCACGTAACCTGAATGCATGCAGTCTAGGATTTTTATTTAAAATATGTGTTTAATTATTTTTATGTATTTTATGCATAATTCATGCATGATAGGATTTATTTCATGAAATTTTAGAAGTTCATGCATTAGGGTTCTAGGTGCATTTTTACCCACCAAAGCATAATTTTTAACGGTAACGTAAATTTTATCGAATCGACGGACTTTTTGAGAATTTGACTATTCTTTCCAAAAACTTTCCAACAAGAAATATTTTTCGAGAGTGTGTTTGAATTTAATGGGCCTAATTTTAAGCTTATTGGGTTTGAAACCCTTTTAAAATTTTACTTAGCAAATTAGGACCCATTAATTTACTTGTTAACCATTTAAATAATATCTAAATTATTCCCTAAGCACCCAACTGAACCTAATTCACTCTCCACTCAGCCGCCCACCCCCTCCAATCAGTCATCTTATTCAAGAGTGCAACAACAAAGAATTTTGGTTTTTTCTTTTCCTTCAAACTCAAGCTCTTCCCACGTCTCGGGTTCCTTCGAGCATTTGTGAACCAAAAACACATCAGGCACGCTTGTATTATTTTTCTCATCACATATGACATTAGTATACTGATATGTATGTGTTTGAACGTGAATGTCATGATCTAATGCATGCTTGCATTTTCTTTCATTCTTTATATTAAAAAAACTTTGCAAAGTTGCTTCAATCTCACGTGTATATTGTGGTAGGATCAATTAACGTATCAAGAGTGTTTAGAAGGGGGGTTGAAAAAACACTCACAATTAAAACTGATCTTTTCGAATTTTGAGTTCAGTTTGGTGACAAACTGATTCTCGGAATCTTGCTGGTCAATGACAATCAGTTAAACTAAAGTAGTTGCGGAAAGTAACTGACTGAAAGATAGAATACAAAACTGAAATAAAATACACAAAGATTGTTTTTGGATGTTCGGAGATTTCAATTACTCCTATGTCACCCCTTCTATCTCAAGGATAGGATTTCCACTAAAAGACTTTGATTGAATACAAGATTTGTACTGACCCACTTCAGTTTGGACTTATCACTGCCAAAAGCTGAAACTCTTAGTATTACAAAATGTTCTCAGTGCGTAACTGAGCTTAGCACTATCGAATTTAACGATTATTACAAAGTGCTAGTGAGCTCAAATTGTAGCCTTGACTGCTACGAATAAACCAAGAGTGAGCTAAGATTTTGGCAGAGTAACAGCAAGCTTTGAATAGAGTGATCTTTTTTTTTTTTTTTAGCTGTTCTTCTGTCATATTTATAAGCTTCCCTTCCATCGGTAACTTGAGATATATTTGAATCTTTGTATCTGTTGATTGCCACTTCATTATTTCTTGGGCATTGTTTGCTTCATTTATTGTAATGCGGCGTCTTAACTGCTTTAGCCGAAATGCGTTGTTCTAAGATGTATTGATTGAAGTGCGGCGTTTCATATTCAGTTGCAGTCTTCTATGTCTCTTTTTCGGTTGAATGTTCTTTCCCGAGACATGTTCAGTTGAAGGATGCTTAACTTAAAAGCATACGGCTGAATGTATCAACTGATCGGTTTTCAACTGATCAGTTTTCTTTATTAGATCAGCTGATTTCAGTTGTTAAGTCCAGTTGCTGAATATAATTGCGCGTATCAGTTGGTTCATATTTTGTCAAACGCCGGAATTTAGTTTCCAACAATTTCCCCCTTTATGGTGTTTGACAAAACTAAGTAAATAATAACTGAACGTCTGAACTCATTGTAGATAAAATAAGAGATTGATCAACTGAATAATGGACTACACGAATCTGTAGAGATTTTTCTTCAACGAGAAGATTTCTTTTGTTGTTCTAGAATCTCTTTGATCTCTTCAACCCTTTTTGTCAAACAACTCCATCTTCAATGAGAATTTCCGAACATCTGTTGATAAAACATTAACAGTAGTGGATATGCTAGAGACAACAGAGAGCATTGTGTTTTGCAACGAGTCTATTTTTCTTGTTACAAGCATCTCCAGATTTTCAACTCATTTGCTTATAACGTCTTGAGTGATGGAGAGACTCTCAGCCAAACCTTTGTTCTTCTTAATTGCTTCCATTGATTGAAACATAAAGTTTAAGGCTTCTTGAATTGCTTTCAGTTTCTCTGAGTTGAATGCCTCAGAATGTTCTAGCTTCAGAGAATGTTCTAATTAAGTATGCTGAATCTTGTTCAGATCATTAATCACTCTATGTATATCATGCTGAATTTCCTGAATTTCTGTAAGAACAAAATCAAGATCTTTGGTGGAGTTAAGATTTGGCTGATCCGACGCTCCACCTTCCTGTGAGATTTGATCAAAAACCACCATGGTTCTTTCAGATATCATTGTCTCAGCAATATTCGGTTCTGGAACATCTGTTTCAGTTACTGCCACTTGGACCAGATGAGGTGAAGACTGATGTTGTTCAGCATTTGAGCTTTCCTGCTGAATGTGAGAGTTTGCAGGATCTTCAGCTAGTGAGTCATGAACTGATGCTTCTGCTGGATAGTCATCTGAGATTCGAGCTGACTCTTTAGTTGGAGGATTGTCAGAAGTAGGCAACAGAGCCTCCAGATTCTCAGCAATTTGTTGATCTGGTGATTGAGCAGACATCATTCTTCGATCATTTGGTTCAGAAATGGCGGCCTTAACTGGCTCTTCAGTTAAGATGGTATTTTCTTCATCTGCTTGATCAGCGGAGTGATCAACTGATAAAGGTTCATTAATAACAGATTCTGTCACCACTGCTTGAATAATTTCATCAATGTTGGAAAAATTCAACTCGGCTTCAGAGTACAGCTGATGTTCCACAGCAGATGATTGTGGCACATCCTGAACTGTTTCTTCAGTTGTAACAATAGTTTGTTCTGAGGGTGGCTCTTTCTGCTGAGAGGAGGGTTCTTCTTCTTCTTCAGAGGCTTCCTCAGGAAAAACTAACTCCTGATCCATTTCCCACACTTTTATCTGAGCTTGCAAGCTAGTAAGATCTGTATCTAGCTGAGTGATCACAGCTCGATCATTATAAGCAGTTGGATTGGTGGGAATGTAGTTTGCCTTCAATTTCTCAAGCAGTTGAGATAGCTTCTTAACTCGAATTTGGTCAAAAAAATAGGTTTTCCTTTCCAAAGCCTGAACAATTGTGGCAGCTTTGACCATCTTGAGGACAATTGCTTCCAGTTTGATAAACTTGTTCAGCAGGGATTTTTTTTTCAGCTGCTTAGCAAAAATCTGAGTTCTGTAAGCGGTCCAGGCATCATAGGATTGAAGTTTTGATGCTGCAAAATTATTAACCTGTTCCCAAACAAGGTCAATATGAGTTTGAATGGGATTGGATGGCCTGGGCTCTTCAATCAATTTGCCCTTGCCTTTTTCAGAAGTGAGGATGTGTGGAATTTCCAATCCAGTACGAGTAGTATCCACCAGTTCTATAATCTTTATACATTTGGGTCTGGCAGGTGCTAGAACAGCAGGACGATTGATATGGATTAGAGGAGCTTTGATTCTAACTGTTTCCTTTGTTGCACCAGCTGAGATTTCTGGTGGGATGATCTTCAGAGGAACTGCTTTGATAGGCTGTTGGGCATCCGAAGATTTCAGCCTTTCAGTAGGAATAGATTCTACTGTGGTTGGTAATTTTGTCCTTTTTGTTCTTGGTTTCTTGGCAACTTTTGGAGAGGGCGTCTTCTCAGAATCGGATTCACTGATAATCAGTTTTCTTTTAACTATCTTCAGTTGAGCCAATGTCTTGGTCTGTTTAACTGATTTTGGAGCAGCCTGTTGCGTTCCAATCTCCTTTTTGATCTTCACGAACTGATCAAGAGAGATATCTAATTTAGTCTTGGGTGGCAGAACATTCTTCCCATTGAAAATTTTGAATTTAGATAATCGCTCCGAATCATCAGCCACCAACCCTTTGACTTTCATCAAATAGCTCAGCAGCACTGCAAATCCTTTGGATTGCTTGGTGGAGGAAAACATATTCTTCAAGATACTGAAAATAAGTTGCTTCCAGTTGAATTTTCTTCCAGCCATAATAACCATAATAGCTTGAAACTTTTCCAAAGTCAGGGCGGCATACGATCCTGCCTTAGCCAATAGCCCTTTGGCTACGATATCAGCCAGCAACTGAACCTCATGCTTCAGTTTCTTCTTAGGATCGGAAACTTTGATTTTTCGTCCATCAGCAGAGAGTGCAGTTTGCATTTCTTCAATATCTGATGCTTTAACATCAGCAAGGTGTACCAGTCCATCAGAAGGTAATGAAAAGATTTCTCCGAAAGAATCTTCAGAAATGGTCACCAACTGACCATTAATAGTGGAAATGATGCTTCCATCAGAGTTGATATATCCATTTGAGTAGAGGTCCTGGAGTTCTTTTGGGTAAATCTCCTGCGAGTATTGCCCTAAGAATTTCCTCAGCCTAGCTGATTCAATCTTCAGAAATACATTTTTCACATCGACTTCTTCGACTGATAAAGCTGATCCAAAGTTGATAGCCATAGCATTCAATATATGAGCAGGGATCTGATTTGCCATTGCTGAGAGAGGAAACCTGAGATTTTGCGAAATTCAAGCTCTGAGTGTATGAGTTTGCTCTAAGAGATGATGTACGCGTAAGAAAGAAACTGAATCGAAGCGGGGAATTATTTATATGTATGTGTGTTTAAATTGTGTACACGTTTCAGTCCATGAAAAAATTTGAATAAAAATATGTGTACGTGTGCTGTAAGCGTGTGGGCAAAAAAGTGAGCGGTTTAAAATAGACCACGTTATGAAACTGCAGTCACGTCAGTTGATTTTGAATATAATAAGTTTTTTAATTTGTTAACTTTTGTGAGAAGATTTGTAAAATATCCAGCTGAACAATCAGTTGGGAAACTGATTCGTTTCAGTTGAGAATTCACAAACAATTGTCCTCTAAGTTAACCTCTTCAAAACTGATATTCCCCCTTAATCGGTGCATAGAATAATTAAAGTGGCGATATAAAAATAAATTTAAAGGTCAAAAAGATTATCGTTTGCTGAAACGTTGACGGCCCTTCAGCTTCCATGATTTTCGGCTATAAATAGAAGTAACACGGTTAGTTTCAGTCATATTGGTGAAAATATTCAAGACAAAAAGAATGGCAGATACGAGTAGCTCGAGTGCTTCGCCGTTTGCTCTGGAGACCAGGAAGGCTGTTATAGAAGATGAAGTCTTCTATAAGAGTCTTCACTACTGAGAAAAGTTATAGAAGCTTGAGTTCCTGTATAATATTGGAGAGGCTACCACTCCCGAACTGGTGGCAGAGTTGAAAAGAGTGCGGGAGCACTTGAACATAGCTGTGTGGGTGGACATCTTTAAGGATGGTCATATCTATCAGCTAATGCTTCGAAAGGAACTGAAAATCCTTAAGCACATAGCTGTTTCTCAGAGCTTTGTCAAGACATCTACCGCACCTTTATCCACTTGGTTGAAAATGTGGATAATTGTTGTAGAGGAAAAATATGATGATGTAATCCGTGCAAATGTTTATGGTTGAATGAATTATTTATATGAGCTTAATTTTGTTTTTCTCTTTCCTGCAAATGATAAATTTCATCAGTTGTTATATATGAATTGCGAACTTAAACAGATGAACTGATGAAAGACTAACTTATATAAGTTGACTATGAACTGAAATCAGTTAAGCATTAACTAATAAATGACAAACTGATATCAGTTGATAATGAACAACTGATAAATAAGAAGCCTGGGTAAATGAGAAAAACGCTTCGGTTGACTTGAGACTCTTTGGTTTCTTCAAGATTTAATGTCATCTGTCTATAAATAAGACGAGAGAGATAAAATGTGAGACAATAACAGTTCAATATGTCGGATTCAAGTAATTCTGATGCATGCAGCAGTACGCATATTCAAGTTACTGAACAATTAAGTCCTTATTTAGAAGATTTGAAGAAAACGATGGAGGAATATGTCTTGACGAAAGTGATGTCAACATGGTTCAAAATTCATGATTTGCAGAGGATAAGTAGTAGTGGTGCTGCTCCTTCTCGTGCTCAAGCAGCAACAGCAAGAAATTACATTGATCGTTTTGAAGTCAGGCATGTTACAGACCTGGTTGATGACAATGTTCTGTTACAAGCAATGCTATGGAAGGAATGGCATGTGATTGAGAAGATTTCTACAACTGAATCATTTTCTAGAATCCGAATTTATGAGTTGAATAATTGGATTACAGAATGGTAAGATTCAGTTGGTCCTAAGTTATCTTCTGTAAGATGGAATCGATTTTATTCTTAATAAAGTATCATTTCCAATTTGGTGTTGTGTTCTTATTTTCTGCAAAGAATTTTATTAGTAAAACAGCATCAATAATAATTTTAAGACAAGTCAATTAAACCAAGAATATTGCGAAAGTAAGAAAACTTAGTCTCGGGTAATGGTTTGGTGAAGATGTCAGCTACTTGTTGCTCAGTTGAAATATACTCCAGTCTAATGTTCTTCTTCAAAGCGTGATCTCTAATGAAGTGGTGCCTGACATCTATATGCTTGGTCCTTGAGTGAAGAACTGGATTATAGGTGATGGCAATTGTGCTCGTATTGTCACAAAATATTGGCGATTCATTTGTAATTACTGCATAATCTCTCAGTTTTTACTGGATCCAGATCAGTTGTGCACAACAACTACCAGCAGCAAGGTATTCTGCTTCAGTTGTTGAGGTAGCTATGGATTTCTGCTTTTTGCTGAACCAAGATATAAGTCTGTCTCCTAGAAACAGACAAGATCCACTTGTACTTTTACGATCAAGCTTACATCCTGCATAATCTGCATCTGAATATCCAACTAAATTGAAAATAGAGTCTTTAGAATACCATAACCCAACATTTTGTGTACCCTTAAGATATTTCAAAATTCTTTTAGCAGCTGAGAAATGTGATTGCTTAGGATTTGCTTGAAATCTAGCACACATACAGACAGCAAATACAATATCAGGACGACTGGCAGTTAAGTACAACAATGAACCTATTAAACCTCGATATAATGTCGCTTCAACTGATATTCCCCCTTAATCAGTGTCCAATTTTACTGATGAGCTCATGGGAGTATTTGTAGCTGAACATGATTCCATGCCAAATTTCTTCAACAGCTCCTTTGTATATTTAGTTTGACTGATGAATATACCAGTCTCCAGTTGCTTCACTTGCAGTCCAAGAAAGAATGTCAGTTCACCCATCATGCTCATTTCAAACTTATCCTGCATTAGCTTAGCAAACTTTTCGCATAATTTGGGATTAGTTGACCCAAATATGATATCATCAACATAAATTTGAACTAATAAAATGTGATCATTCTTAGCAAATTTGAACAAGGCTTATCAACTGATCCAACAGAAAAATCATGATCAGTTAGAAATTTTGAAAGAGTTTCGTACCAAGCTCTGGGAGCTTGTTTAAGACCATATAAGGCTTTGTTCAAATGATATACATGATCAGGAAAGTTGTGATTTACAAAACCTGGGGGTTGTTCAACATATATTTCCTCTTGTAGTTGACCGTTCAGGAATGCACTCTTTACATCCATCTGATAGAACTTGAAGTTCTTGTGTGATGCATAAGCAAGAAAAATTATGATTGATTCCAGTCTTGAAACTGGAGCATACGTCTCATCATAGTCAATTCCTTCTTCTTGCCTATATCCTTGTGCCACTAATCTTGCTTTGTTGCGTCCAACTGAACCATCCTCGTTCAGTTTATTTCTGTATACCCATTTTGTACCTATAATAGTTTTTGAAATTGGTCTTGGAACTAAGTTCCAGACATTGTTATAAGTGAACTGATTTAGCTCTTCTTGCATTGCATTTACCCAGTTAGGATCAGCAAGAGCTTCATCAGTTTTCTTCGGTTCTAGTTGTGAAATAAAAGCTGAATAGATAAATAAATTTAGCATTTGATTGTGAGTTCTTACTGGATCAGATGGATTTTCTATTACCAGTTCAGGTGGATGTGATTTTCTCCATCTGTACTCAGTATTTGTTGTATCAGCAATTTCTTCAGTTGGTAACTGAACACAGTTTTCAGTCTCAGTTGGTGCTTCGTCAATTGGGATTTGAATGTTATCATTATGCTCTATCAACTGATCATCAGCAACGACTTCCTGCACATCTGATTGGTCCAGTACTTCTGGTTCAGGTGTTTGAAGTATGTTTTGATTGCCATGACTTTCATTTTTTCCATCATCTTCCAAACTGATATCTGTAAATCGATCAACTAGCTCAACTTGATCAGTTGGCTTATCAGTTAGTTCAGTTTCATCGAAATCAACATGAGCAGATTCTTCAGCATTTAGGGTTTTCTTGTTGAAGACTCTATAAGCTATACTAACTGATGAGTATCCAAGAAATATTCCTTCTGCAGATTTAGCATCAAACGCTTTTAAATAATTTTTACCATTATCAAGAATAAAACATCTGCAGCCGAATATTTTGAAATAAGTAATTATACTTTTTCTTCCATGCCAGATCTCATATGGTGTTTTCATATGATTTTTATTAATCATTGATCTGTTCTGAATGTAACACGCAGTGTTTACTGCCTCTGCCCAAAATCTTTGAGAAATACCAGAATCAGCAAGCATCGTTCTAGCAGCTTCTTTAAGGGTCCGATTTCTCCTCTCAGCTACACCATTTTGCTGAGGAGTTCTGGCTGCTGAGAGCTCATGCTTAATTCCAGCATTTTCTAGGAAATTTGAAAGAGTTTGATTGATGAATTCAGTTCCTCGATCAGATCTGATTCGATCAATTTCAACTGATTTTTCATTTAAAAGTCTTTTGAAGAACTTTATTAGTTGCGAAGTAGTATGGTCTTTAGATTTGAGAAAAATAACCCAAGTAAATCTTGAAAAATCATCTACGACTACCAAGGTGTATTTCATTCCTCCTAAGCTCATGACTGGTATAGGACCAAAGAGATCCATGTGCAACAGTTCTAAGCATCGGGATGAAGATTTACAGCCCTTGTTTTTAAAAGAGGATCGTACTTGTTTACCATACTGACATGCTGAGAAAAGTTTTTCTTTTGAAAAGTCTATTTTGGGGAAACCAGTTACAAGTTCATGTTTACTCAGATAGGCAATGGTTTTAAAGTTTAAATGATTTAGTCTATTATGCCACAACCAGTTTTTAGACGATTTGGAAGCAATAAAACAAACTGGTGCATAAGTTTGATCATTCCAACTGACTTTATATGTGTTTCCACAACGTTTGCCAGTTAGTATGATTTCATTAGTTGAAGTTTTGACTGAACATGAGTTTTTGTCAAATTGTACTGAGAGTCCACTGTCGCATAACTAACTGATGCTAATCAAGTTATACTTCAGGTTTTCTACTAATAGAACATCTTTAAATGTAAAGTTACCATGGATAAGCTTACCCTTACCCACAGTTCTACTTTTGGAATTGACCCCGAAACTGATGTTTGGACCACTATATTTGATCAGTTGAGATAACGCACTTGCATCTCCTGTCATATGTCGCGAACATCCACTGTCCAAATACCATATTGAGTTTTTGTTTCTCCTTGAGTGTTGAATCCTAAACCAGTTTTATCAGAAACTGATTTTTGTGAATTCTGCATCTCATTCAGTGCAGTAGATGACTTGTTCCAAGACTGAATGAGCTCAGTCTGTTTTGAGTTTTCAAGAATCAACTTCTGGATTAATGACTGATTTTTGTTTCTCTCTGCTTTTAACTCAGCAATTTCGCTTTTCAGACTCAACCCATCAACTGATTCATCAGTTTTGGTTTTATTGTCTGTGGGATCAGTTTGCTTTGCTTTGATTTTTTCAAATGATGATGCAAGCTTTTGATACTCATTTACCATGTCATGTAGTGTTAGAATGAGTTCTTCTCGTGTGAAATCAGTTGAGCTGAAATCAAATACATGATGGCTAGATGATTCTTCTTCTGCATCATTAGCCATCAAGCACTTGACTTCCTCATCATCACTAGAGCTGCATGAGCTTTCTGGTTCTGACTCCTCACTGTCAGTTTCTGCCCATTTAGATTTGTTTTCTTCAGCTAAGAGTACCTCATGTTTCTTTCTGAAGGACTTCTTATCTTCATTGGGTCTTCTTTTGTGTTCATATGATTTCTTTCTTCTATCAGTTGAGCCTTGACTGTCCTTCTTAAGTTTAGGACAATAAGCAATAAAGTGACCTGATTTGCCACAGTTGTAACAGGCATTTGATTCATCTTTGGAGCTGTTCCTTTGGTATGGCTTCTGGAAGTTTCCTTGATTCTTTCTCATGAACCTTCCAAATTTTTTGATGAACAATGACATAGCATCACTACTCAACTGATCAGCAGATTTCTCGACTGAATTGATTGGTTCTGTTCTGACAGCAGCTAGAGTAGTTGTGGCTGCAGGGGTAGATGGTTCTCCTTCTCTGGTCTGCAGCTCAAATTCATAAGCCTTTAAATCAGCAAACAGATCATGAAGTTCAATCTGGTTCAGATCTTTGGACTCCCTCATTGCCATGGTCTTGACATCCCATTCCTTGGGAAGACCTCTCATTACCTTCAGTGCAATCTCTTTGTTGGTATACACTTTTCCAAGTGCATTTAACTCATTGATGATACTGCTTACTCTTTCATCATACTCGTGCATTGATTCTCCTGCTTTCATTTTGATGTTATCAAACTTCTGAACAGCAACAAAAAGTTTATTTTCTTTGGTTTGATCATTTTCTTCACACAGCTGGATCAGCTTTTCCCAAATTTCTTTGGCTGTCTTACACATCTTTATTTTGCTAAAGGTTACTTTGTCCAGCGTTTTGTACAGAATGTCTTTAGCAAGATTATCAAGATTTGCTTTTCTTTTATCTTCAGTCGTCCATTCATGTAGAACCCGTAAATCAGTAGACGTATAAGCCATGCATAATTCTAGATTTTTAAATTTAATTGACTTCATTGCATGATTATTTTAAATGCATTTGTTTGAAGTTAATTATTTCATTATTTCAGTTCAGTAGATTGATTTTTAGCATTTCAGTATTTTCAGTGAGGCCGGACCGGAGTTGGAGTTTTGAGATAGAATTTAAGATTTGAGAAATATTTCCAGAAGTTAATTTAGCTAGCAAGTAAGTTCATTTAAGTTAAAAAAGAAGTTTAAGGAATTATTTAAGTTAGTTGAGGATTTTAATTTAATTATTGGAGGTGATTAAGAAATGAGCTCATTTAAGTTACTTAATTAAGGGGTTAGCTCACTAAATTATTTAAAGGATTAGTAAGGCTTTCAAGGATTATTAGTTGACTAGATAATCAACATTTCCCTTTATTTTATCATGCATTTTTCGGCCACCCTTAGTGCTAGAAGAATTCATTTTCCAACTCACCAACTTTGACCAATTCTTTGCATGTAATTAGTAGGATAATTCTAGGATTTTTGGGAGCACAATTTAATTAAATAAATGGACATATCCTAGACTAGAATCAAGCCAATATTCGGCCACCTTATCCCCAAGAAGACTTGATATCAAACAACAATTCAAATTCAAAAGGAGGGTGGACTTAGTCTTGATTCATTCCTTATATCTTGCACCCTTTCTCCTCACCTTCCTAACCATTTTTCCCCCTCTCTTTTCTTTCGAAATCTGAGTGAAATTTTAAGCTGAGAACCGTGGGAATCCAGTAGGAAAATAAGGGAGAGAAATCGAGTTCAAGAAAGGTAGACAAGAAGCGCTCCACCTCCTCCGTGCCGAGTCGTCGTTGTTTCGTTCGTTTTCTTTCAAAACGAAACCAGGCATGTCTAGATTTCTTTTAAACCTCAATCAAGTCATATTATCATTTATTTTTCAGTACATGATCATGTTTTAGCAAGCAAAAACCGAGATACATGTCAAAATATTTTGGGAAAACACATGCAGAATTTTCGGCTCTTCATGGCAAGCTTCACGTTTTTCTGAGTTTTGATGGTTTCAGGTATTGGATCGACTCCAGGCTCCCAAGGCGGCTTGTATACATGTAGTAGGATGCATTAGGACCATGTTGGTCCATTCAAACCAGCCCCATACTTGCTGGAAAACCGAAATGACAGCAAGTTCCCCATAGGTGCAGAAATGTGATTCGAAATTTCAGTTTTGTGTCAAGGGTTGTGGATCTGATCTTGGCTGCCCCAAGGGCCTTTAGCCATGGTTGGATCACTTCCCTAGCATGTCTAAGACGTGACTAAGTTGCCCTTTTGGTGGCTTGGTCCATGGTTCATCGGTTTTTAATAAAAACGTCGAAACAGCCCCTTTCCCCATTCGGCCCTTCCATTTTCAGCATATGGTTCGTTTCTTTTGTTGCTTGGTATGGATCTTGGTTGGCCTATGGCCCTTAGCCACGGTTCATATCATGCTCCTAGATGTCTAGATCGTGTCATGGTCAATCAATAGGCCACTGGAACGACGCAAGACATCGATCATAGCATAAACACCACACACGCATGCATGTTGCTCTCGGTTGGATCCTTCGGTTAAGATTTGGTGTGATGCGGATTGTGGCTGGCCTAGGGCCCTTAGCCATGGTTCAAATCATTCCTTGGGATGTTGGTAAGAGTCTCTGGTCGGTGGTTCACGCCCCAATGGCCGATAGCCTCGAAAACGACACAAGGAAAAACAAGTGCGCAGCTGCTGTATCTTTTGACAGCAAGTATGCTGCTGTTCAGAAGCGTCGTTTGAGTTCTTGGTTGGCTTTTAGCCCATGGCCTTGGACTGGACAGTGCCTCATTGAGTTGGGAAGGTCATGTTTTTGACCGTTCGTCATTTGGATCATTTTTGAGGTCGTACGAGAATTTATGGTGCAATGTGCCAAATTGACTCTCGAAAGAGCGTTTCGTGTTTTGGCCTCCATTTCACCTAGATTTCGACCCTATCATTTTAGGAACATTATTTTATGATTTTTCAGCGTATTTTAATCATGACTATACGTCGGTTCAGTGTCGGTTCAGGTTGGCTCGGAGTCATGATTAAATGCGAAGTCATTAGGCGTCATAGTCGCATCTTTTGAACGTAAATTGCATAGTTGGTCATGTTTAAGCTATTGCATATTTTTCATGGCACAGTTAGGTTGCAGCGAGCCTGGGAACGATCCAATCCAATCCAGTTGGTAAAATTACAGGAATTTTCATTACGCCAGTTAATTATTTTACGTGCATTAAATAGAAAATGATTATTTTTGAGATTTATGCGATATGACTTGTGGTTCATTCACTATGTGGGAGTGTTATTTTATACGGTCGCCAGTGACCGATCAGTTCAGTATGGTACCACCCGGTCGCCAGTGACCGGCCAGCTCAGTTCAGTTTCAGCCTCCCCGGTAGCCAGTTACCGATCAGTTCAGCTTAGTGCAGTGGCCACAGGCGTAAAACATAATCTCAACAGAAAATTTTACCAGATATTTCAGTACAGGCTCTAAGGAGCAAATATTTTTACAGTGACTTCCAGTTCAGTTATGCACGTATTATAATTGCTCAGTACAGATTATTTTCAGTATGCCTCAGGACAGGATATTTCATCTCATGCATATTTTAAATTCAGATTTTTACTCGTTACCTGCGATTTATGCATGCTGAGTCTTTAGGCTCACTAGACTTGATTGTTGTAGGTACTGATGAGGCCAGGGCCGAGGGCGGGGACCAGTGAGCCAGCTTGGGTCGGCAGTAGTGGCACCCGAGGACCTCAGTGCAGCAGTTGTTATGTTTTTCCGCAAACAATTTTTATCAGTTGTTGGATATTTTTAAATCGTTGTTGTTGGCAAAACTTTGATTTTCTTCCGCTGCAATATTTTGAAATATTGAACTTGATTCACCAGTGATTTTATGAATGAGGCCATTAAGTTCTTTTAAAAAGAAAATTTTTAATTTTCCGCAAATTTCCAAGCAAGTAGTTCGAGGGCCCTTCTCACCGGTGATGATTTTGGCAATTTTAAAACGCGGTATTTTATTTTAAGTTAAGGATGAGGCATTTTAAATAATTTATTAAGTTTCATCATTTTAAAGCCTAAATTATTTATTTAGGAATTTTAGAATTTTAAAACTTTTAAAGTTTAGCAAGTGTCCATTTTATTTTAAATTAGAGGATTTTAGTAAAATGGGTAGTAGTTTACCATTTTGACTAGCTTGTTAATTGTGTTGAACATTTTATATAGCTTGATTAATTATCTAATTAAACAATTTTCCCCTAATTACTCACTCACACACACGTTACACACACCCACACACACTTCTACACACACTAGAAACGTTCAACACACACACACACACATTTCAATTCAGATTTTATTATTTTTGGAGAGGAGAAAACTAGGGTTCTTAGTAGAGAGAGCAGCCGTGTGGGGACCCGGACGCTAATTCATTCCTTAATCGTCTTTAGGAATAATTCAAACAATTATAATAAACAGGGTCTAATTTTTTTTTAAAATACAAAGCGGAAATGTAATGTAATTCAATTCAGATTACATACAACATAAACATATAAATCTTGTATTATCCACAAGAATTCAACTAGGTTCAACTATATCAGTGCTGAATCCTAAGTTGCTTCGAAGCCTGGATCTCCACGCTATCTAGTCCAGCCTCGTTCTCTTCTTGACCCTGATCCTATCCCACCTGTTGTCATGCTCAAATACAAACAAGACAACATCCGGATAATTCCGTCGAGAATTACATTCTCAGTATAAATCATGTATACATGCAAAATAATCTAAAATCATATAACAGATATGTCTAACATGTATTCAAATCAGAATATAAATCCATATCAAGAATAAATCCTATTCTAAACATGTACCATAATCAGGAACATAATTCATCATGTACCATATTCAGGAACATAATCAACATAACTCAATATAAACTGTCAATTAGACTCATGACTCCACATTTAAGACTAGACTCAATCCTAGTCTAGGGATCCCGGTTTCCAGATGTGGGTATTCCCATATCGACCAACAGTAATAGAAAAGACTCCAGTTCTATCCACGTCGATAGGGTATCGATCACCAGTAATAGAAGAAGCTCGGATTCTATCCACATCGGTATAGTATCGATCACCAGTAATAGAAGAAACTCCGATTCTATCCACATCGATATAATATCGATCATCAGTAATAGAAGAAGTTAGAATTCTATCAACATCGATACGGTACCGATCACCAGTAATAGAAGAAGCTACAATTCTATCCACATCGATAGCCAAACATCCGGTGACAGACTTTGGCACTATCGCCAATACACTATCTTGTGACATTGTGCAATGTGCCCGTGACGATCCCACCACTATCAGACACTTCTGTCACAAGATTACTCGTCTAATACCTGCCGTCTATAAATCAAGAGAACAAGTACATCAATCAAATCAATACAATAAGGTAAAGTATGTGATTTAGGGAAACTCGAGCCAAACCTCACTCGAGTTGTGCAATCCCAACTCAACATTAATTTATACCTTTATCTTCTCGGTCCGACGAAGACGACGTCCCGAATTCAACTCTGTCCATACCCAATCTGATAATGACAATTGAACAGATACAATATCAGTATGTAACTCAGTTCAAAACCTGTTCTGATTAATACTCAAATCAAACATAATCTGCATCAATGCCAATCGCAAATATGATACCACAATACCATCTCAACCAATACCCGAGTCTCATCAATATCAATTTACGGATGTTTCGACAGTATAACAATACAGTCTCGATAAACCCCGTCAATTCCAACACCACAGATATAATACCAGAACTCATAATCAATATCGGTGCAACTCATAATTTCAATAACAATACAAATCTGATATCGAATCTCAATTAATCAATTTCAAAAATCATAACAATTACATAACCAGCCTGTTCTTTAATCTGACTTCGATTATTACGATGTCCACTGTCTCAGAAACACCATATATGATTCATATTCAATTCTAACAACATCATACTTTCAAATCGTATCTAAACGTAACAAAACTTACGTCTAGTTGTAGCCTGCGTTGATAGGACACAGTACTGAAGTCGGATTACAATTCAGACGGACGGATTGCTCGTAACTTAAATTTCACCCGAAGTTTCCCTCGGTTCCTTCCTCTTTCACTTCTGAGGAACAAATTGCTTGTACCTATATATATATATATACACGTTCACGCATGCAACGCAAGTGGCTTGTTGCATGTTCTGCACGTCGCGCGTATATGCGCGCACAAGGCCACGCATATGCGCCGGAAGCCTTATCCGAACTCCCGGACTGCTCGCGCATATGCGCGCACATAAGTCGCGCATATGCGCGAGACCTACTGTCTCGTGCCTTCACCATTCGCGCATATGCGCGCCTTCTGCTGCGCATGTGCGCCGAACTCTCTGGACGTTCCGCGCATGTGCGCGTATTGAGGTCGCGCATGTGCGCCCAACTCTCTGGACCTCTCGCGCATATGCGCGAATCTAAGTCGCGCATGTGCGCGCATGGTTCTGTCTTCCTCGCACATGTGCGCCCATACATGTCGCGCATGTGCGCGGGGACTCTTCTTGCACATCATGTCAAATCTTCTTTCGGCTCTCCCGGTCTGATATTTTCTGTCTATAATCATATCAATTAATCAATAAATCATTTCAGATTAATCTCGGATTACAGTAATTAAAATCTCGGGCCTTACAAGCCGCCCCCTCCCTCTATACTTTCCAGCAACTTTTCGTGGTTTTTATTGCAAGAATTAGCGCCACGTTCGTCCCGGATCAACCTCGCATCTTTCCCCGCTTCGGTGTCGTCGTTCGGCAACGTTAAAGATTTAAAGGCATGTATATGGGATATGATGTTGGGATGAGTTTTGATGCTTCGTTTCGTGTCGATAGTCGTTGGTTGCATTAGAAATCGTAGGAAACAATTGGTGTCAAACTTGAGTTTATGGGTTTTATTGCGTTGAGTGTGGTGCGTCGTTTCTTTGGGAACGTTTGGGCCGTTTTTATAGAGTCGGGTCAGTGTCATAGTGTC
This sequence comes from Primulina tabacum, assembly GCF_025594145.1. NCBI lineage: Eukaryota > Viridiplantae > Streptophyta > Magnoliopsida > Lamiales > Gesneriaceae > Primulina > Primulina tabacum. The sequence continues at coordinate 44,374,618 of NC_134550.1, read as the reverse complement.
CTTTGATGAGTCTCGATGGATTGGTTCACGAATCGTATTATTAGTTAGGAGTATAAGATGCAAATTGCGGAGTCCAGTACACTCGGCGCCCGAGCGGTAGTTTCTTACCGCCCGGAGCGCCCTCCTTCTATCCGAGTATTTTCCCAGAAGACCAGGCGCTCGAGCGGTAAAGTTTTACCGCCCGAGCGCGGCCCCCATCTGTGAGAGTGTTTTGGGTTCTGTCTCTTCTTTTCAAGTCCTATAGTGGAGTTCATGTCTTTTATTTTGGGAAATGTTTCACACATCATTTTAGAGCTTGTTTCGGGGTTTGATGTCATGGTTAGTATGATTAAACGAAGTCAAGTCCCGAATGTTCTAGAACGTCATAAGCCACTTATTTACTTCAGGGTTGAGTACAAGTAGTACGTCTAAGTTTGAAAGCTAAGCACTTGATAATGTGTTAGTATTGCAACAGTGGCCCCAAGCGAGATCCAACGTATCCCTCACACCAAGTAGTATGTTCGGACGTGAAAAGAAAATACTTTTAAGTTTTTGAGGTATGCTAAATGTCTTCTGACCAATTTATGTATGAGATTGGAAAGCGGTAAAGTATGACCAGAGACCAATCCACCCCGTTAAATTATGAATGGGTTTAGATCAGGATTGGAAAGCGGTAAATATGACTAGGGACCAATCCACCCGTTAAATTATGAATGGGGATCTCATGTATGTGGCAGTGGATCTTCTCTGTCAGCCCAGTACTGTGGTTTAGTCTGATCAGGCGTATTTATGCATGGGTCACTTGCTTTGAAACACGCCTCTACGCAAAATGATGAAGTTTATGTATGTTCAAGTATGTACGAAGTAAGCATGTTTAAGAAAAGTTTTATGTTGATGGCACGTCTATGTATGTATGTATGTATGCTCGATCTTATTTATGCAAGTTCAAGTTCTAGTATGTACGTTCTATTTTAAAGCTGCAAGTGATTTTATTACGTAGTACTCGTTACTTCCAGTTTATGCATATTGAGTCTTTAGACTCACTAGACTGATCGATGCAGGTGAGGATGAGTTTGAAGAGACGAGAGGTGGGGATCATGATCTGCTTGGACTGAGCGGGAGGCCTAAACCGAGGACCGCCATATTTTAAGTTTTATGAAATGTTCAAATACTGTGATTATACGTTTGGTTTATGATCATGTAAACAAGCATTTTCTTTAGCAATTTCTATTTGGGATGAACTATTGTTTTATGGACGAAAATTCAAAGTTTAATTTTATAATTAAGAAAATTTCTATTTTCCGCAAATTTTAAAGTAGTTAAAAGTACAGTACGTTAAAGTTAATGTAGGTTAATGAATAAACTTTGTATATTAAATACTTATTAAGCCACTAATATGGCTTTGGCCTATTAAGTAAGTAATTAGGCCCATTAATGTTTAATTAAAATATTAAAAATAATTTGTGAATAGAAAAGTTTGTGAATTTATTAGCCGGGTTGCCCACAAGTTCAAATTTTTGTTGAAAAATCAACACTAATAAAATTACGTACCGGCGTATAAAAGTAACCTCAAAACTCTTTATTTTCAAAAATAAGAAAAGCCATCAACCATATTTTAAATAATTAAAAACATTTTCTATTATTCAGCCCTCAGTCTCCGTTCCTCGATCGCAACTCGAATAACCTTTAAAAATACATTTTAATGCAACCATGTAGAAAATATATTTTAACATGTAAATATGCACAACATAATTAATTCATGCAATTAAAAAATTTAATCAAAATACAAGAGAATTTAATAACTTGCGTGCACGTTGGTTCGTATGAACTTTTAAATTTTCGGGCGTTACACATGGTCCCCATCATTTCTCAAGCTTAAACAATTCCTCAGCAAGGGCATCGACAAAAGCTATTTTAGGAGGCGCTTTTGTGAGCACATATGCTATTTTTTCATAATTTAAAAGAATTTTTTAATTCCTCAGCCAATGTAGTAAGTTGGTCTGGTTAGCTTGTTTTGAATCGAGTTTAACAGATAGAAGATTTGCGACAACATCATAAATATACTGAAATGGAAATAGAATAAACATCATTTACTATTTTAAATATTTTGTAAAACACAAAATATGGAACTTCGTTTTTATGAATTTCCTCCCACTATTTTCACATTTTCACCACCCTATGATGTAAAATGGGGAAATCCAATTTTCTTTACTGAGTATTTAAGATCCAATTACTAAATTATGATCCTAATTATCTTGGAAAATCATTATTTCCAAAAAGTATAACTCAATTGTAACACTTACGTAGTTTTGCCTCACGTTTGATACGGACCCACTAATGTGGCACCGTTTATCTTTACGTGTCGATCTCGACCCATCAATGTTAAATCTTAGTGGACAGTCCAATGAGATACTCAATTATCTAGGCCAAAGTCATGGGAGTTCCACGTAATTCACATCAAGCAATTCAATGGAAGTCACAACTTTCCTACGTCCAAACCTCTCCAATTATTTAGGCCAAAGTTTGAGCACAGGTAGTGTTCATCATCCAACCACCGTTGATAGAAGATAAGGAAACATTAAATTTTCTTTTATTTTTGTAAATTCTAGAAATTTTAAACGACGTAATGTGACTGCATGCAAATCTAGGGTTTTATTAAAATGTTTATTTAATTATTTTATATTCATGTTTATGACATGAATATGTGTTTTATTTCATGAATTACTAGATTTGCATTTATTTAGACTTTTTAGCAGTATTTCACGCTCGAACGAGGAATGGAGACTGGGGACAGTTAAGGAAAAATAATTTATTAAATAATTATTTTCAATTATTTAATATATGATGTAATTGATATGTAAATTTCGAAAATGGGCCTTTGCAATATTTGTACATGTTGAGCCATATTTTAAACCGCTAGGAAATTTTTGACAAAGCGGAGGACATTTTGAGGGTTCGGGTAATATATTTGAAAACGAAATATTTTACGTGTGTATTATTGGGCTTGTTGGAACTATTTTATTATAGTTTGGGCCTAGACACCTGCACATTTTCATTTTTAAATTAAAGCCCAAAACCCTATTAACATTATTGCATGCCTCTCGTGAATTCCAGCAGCATCCTTGCTCGACCTTCTCAAGGAATTTTCATAGAAACTCATCCCCGTCCCTCCAGTGTTTGTCCCTCGCTCCGTTGGTCGCCTTTTTTTTGTACAAAACTTCACTAAGGCACGCCCTATATCCTTTTTTTCTCATCAATCACACCGCGATATGTATGTTGAATGTTTTTGCATGATATTTCATAGATCTTTCATTATCCACCAAGTTTACATGGCTTTTACACGAAAATCATGAGATTTATTCACTTGCTCCTCACGTTTTTGGCTATAGTTGAAGGGGCTGCCTGGATCGAGTTGTAGGGGTCTCAAAACACGTCTGAATGATGGCGTCTAGATGTTGATATCGGATTTTGAAGGGGTTTTTGAGGGACCAGACGCGATAGATTGTGGGTTGGAGAGTGTATGCCTCGGCCGGACTTTGGCTGAGAGGGTAGGCTACGTGGGACTGTCCAAGCAAGGGGCTAGGCTCTGAGAGGCCTGAGTCATGAACCATAGTGGTCTGCTCGTGGTCTGGTCGAGTGCAGGAGGGTATGCGCATGGCTAGAGTTTGATCTAGCCATGCCACACTCGTGATTGGTGTTTCCGTAGATACCCTAGTTGATAGGATCGGTTGGTAGGTGAAAGAGTGTTTAGAAAGGGGAGGTGGTTGAATAAAGACTTGACATTTTTTTCACTTTTTCAAATAATGAGTCAATTTAGTGATAAATTGAACTCGAGAATCTTTTTATGTCAATGTCAATCAGTTAACTAATGAAAGTGCGGAAATAAACTGACTGACAGATAGAATAAAACTGAAATTATGAGACACAAGATTTATGGATGTTCGGAGATTTCAAACACTCTTATGTCACCCCTTCTATCTAGAAGATAAGATATTCACTAAAAGACTTTGATCAATACAAGACTTGTACAGACATCCATCAGTTTTGGACTTAACAATGCCAAACTGAAACTCTTAGTTTCAATACAGTTTATCAATTCTCAACTAATCTGAAACTACTTAACACAACTGATCTCTATAAGATCGAATATTACAATGATAAGAGTTTGTGCTTGTAAGATCAATGTATAGCCTTGAATGCTATGAATGTATATACTAAGTGTGAGCTTTTTGAGATCTTTTGAATATGAACAGAAAGTTTGTGAGGAGATTTTAGCAGAATAACAACTTGGTAGTTTGGTTCGTTATGTCTTATCAGCTGCTCTTCTCGGCGCATATAACAATAACAATGAATGCGTTTGAGTCTTTCTATCTGTTTTTTGCCACGTCAATATCCTTCTGATAATCGTACACTGTAGCTTTGCTACATACGGCGTTTCCACTACATGTTGCAGTCTGATTTTGTACAATTTTCTATTGATAGCTACATTCCTTAACTGATGACATGTCAAACTGTTTTATCAGTTTGAACAGCCGATAGAATTAGCTGATAGCTCTCAATTGATTGTAGTAAAACTTCTCAGTTCCAACTTATCCTTCAGTCGACTACATAGTTCAGTTAGCTTAGTTCAGTTGCCTTATCTGCGCACTAATCTTCAGTTAGGCAACCAATAGTTTGTGTATTTTTAGATCAGTTCTTTTCAGTCTTCTTAATCAGTTTGTTCAGTCTTTATACGCTCGGTTTGTCAAACTTCCAAAATTAATTTTCCAACACTAGTGTATTTCTGATGGGTTGGTCCAGGGAGAGTCCTAAGGATTCAGTCTTGGTCCTAGGTTGACTGGCTAGGGTCTAGTCCTGGTGGCTTGGGGCTAGGGACTAGGGTTAACTCCTAAGGGTCAAATAGGGTTCGGGTTCTTGCGCGAAAAAATTTCAGCGGCTTGCAAGGGGTTTTCGAGTGCCTTGTATGGTCTGGAGTTGGTTGTTTGAGGCTTAGTTAGGTGTTATTAAGTCATGATTTAAGTTCGAGAAATTTTGGTTGAGTTTCGGGTTAATTCAGATTAAAACCGGGACCCTGGTCTAAGTTTTAAAACGAATTATAGAATTTAAGGCATGGATTCTAGTTTACATCTAGGAAATGGTTATAAGTATGTTTTGAGGTGTTTTAATAAGTTTGGTTGGCTTCGGGTCGAAATTTTAGGTGCCCCCGTATAATGTCAATTAGGGTTTCCAGGGACAAAATAATAATTTTACACCCAGGTCGAGTTAGGAGTCCTGACAGCGCCCTGATAACTTAAAATGCATATTTAAAATGTATATGTTAATTATGAAAATGAATTTTTATGAAAATGCTGGAAAATACGTTGCATGCTTGGTTTTAAAAAATGAATGTATATATATGAATTTTACAAGTGATGAATACGATGAGACGTTTTTGAAAGATGTGAGTTGGTTGTGACGAACACTAACACGAACACAAACATGTAAGGCCAAGGCTCAATGGATGGGTAAAACTGACGCTGATGCCCCGCCGTCGGGTACCGCGGATCTGAATTCAATAAGGAAAAATGAACAAGTATATGATGATATAATATTTCACGATTTGATATGACTTGACATGTTTACGTTCATGTGTATTTTTTATGGATCATGATTTTTTTTTAATTACAGTACTTTTCACTGCTGCATGATATGTGTACGTATTTGTTATAACAGTTCAGGTGGTGAGATTGTTGCAGGTTAGCATATGTCGATGAGGAGACTGGAGGTGCTGAGGACCGAGTGGATGGGGACTGGTGGTGCACTAGATAACCCGAGGACCTTGCATTTTTTCCGCATATTATGATCATGAGTCATGGGTGTAAACAATATTTTAAATGTTTTTTCATATTTTAATACATTGATGATATTGACAGATGTTGAGTTATTTTAAAACAGTAGACTAGGAGATTTGGTTGCATTTTTAAGTTTTGATATCTTAAGTTGTTTTATTGAGTTGCTAGATGGAAGTTTATAATGCTTGTTTCAAAATTTTCATGGTCGTATGCGTATGGGTGGTTTCGGTCATAGCTTCACTTTAAAAAATTTTTTCTAGTAGTATGGGTTTCTTGACTGCTGGTTCACGGTGGCTCGAAGAAGAAAAAAAAAAAAGAAGGGTCGAGATCTAGGGCATGTGTGCATGGGTGCGTGTGGCTTGGTTGAGGGCTGGGGGGCTCGATGCTGGTCCAAGAGTGTTCAGTAGGATTCCTAGGTGGTCTGGTCAGGGTATGGTTCACGGTGGCTCGGCCATGGCTCGATGAATTTGGCCCGTGGCTCGAGATGGTAGGGTAGGGTTCGATTTATGGTTTAGGAAGAGAGTTGATTTGAACCATGGTCCACGGGGGTCGGTTCATGGTTCACGAGGGTCTTTTAGGTATAAAAGTTTGTGTGTAATGTTTGGGAAGAAAATACTTAAATTTGAATTAATTCGTGAATTAAACGCTTCATGAATTAGTTATCAAGGAATTAAATAGAAATCCTTGAATTTACGTAAATAAAAATATTAAAATTCAAATTTAAGCTTAAATAATTACTTAGGATAGTCTCAAGTCCATAAAAGTGAGAAAAAGTCAAAATCGAGAATTTTATGGTCCAAGTGCAAAATGATCATTTTACACCGTGGTAGTATAAAAACCGGTTAGCAGTGTCCCGAGGGATCATAACGCGTGCGAAATGATATTTTAAAACATTTATGATGAAAATATGAGATTTTATGATTTATGGTGAAGCTGTGCAATTTTTACTGTTAAAAATGTTATATTTCAAATATGAAAATGATACGATATTTTATGATTAAAAAGAGAAGAATAATATTTTGAAGGATGTGAATTGACAATGACAAAGAGGATATGCTATATGATTTTTGAGAATATCGTGAGGGAGAAGGCCCCAGAGGGAGCTGTTTACAGGAAAAGGCCCCAGAGGGAGCTCAACGATCGTATTTCCATTTTACGTCGGTGCCTAGTGCCCGTCTCCATGCGCAATGGTGAGCTAAAACTGATCAATCGATCAGAGGATAAAAGCTAGTCACTTTCAAGGATCAAACTTCACCCAAAATGATAAATGATTGACAAATTTACGATTTGACGATTTATGATTTATTTATGCTTACAAGTTTATTTTAAATAAATGATCCAAAAATCATTACAAATGTTTTTGCTCAAACTTTTCACAACATACATGGATTTTTACGCATAATAAATATCACAACATATAATATAACGAGATTGATGCAGAACAATAGATTATACATGCCTTTGATCTTTAAAAATTCTGAAATGACGATACCAAAGAGGGGGAGGTGCGAGGGTTGATCCAGAACGATTTGTGGCTCGATTTCTTGCAACAAAATCAACATGACTTGCTGGAAAAATTTGAAGGGAGAGGGGCGGCTGCTTCAAGTTCTTAGAACCCTAGGTTTTTCTTAAATAAAATGAATTGAGGAGGCAAAGAAATGTGAGTGTGTGTGTTAACGTGTGTGGTGTGTGTAAATGTGTGTGTGCATGTTTGGGTAAGATTATGAGGTAATTAGTGAGTTTAATTGACTAATTAAAATACTAATAACAAATAAACCCACTACAACTAATATTAATACCTCACTAAAATACTAGCATCACTAAATTTAAAATAAAACACACAAGTTTTCAACTTTAAAAGTTTAAAAATCCTAAAAATCACCTAATAATTAAATTAGGTTATTAAAATGTTAATGTAATGCCCGAGATTTTGTTCTGTTTAATCCGAGATTATTTATTTATAAATGGATGTGATTATAGAAGGACCACTTCGAGGCATGATTTGAGATAGCATGTGATATTGTGTTGTGCGAGGACAGAAGGTTTTGCGCATATGCGCGAAACGAGCCGCGCATATGCTCGAGCGAGGCAGAAGACCTCGCGCATATGCACGAGAATAGGCGCGCATATGCGCGATATGTGAAATGAAGAAGTGCCGAGACAGTAGGTCTCGCGCATATGCGCGGGGAAAGGGTGCGCATATGCGCGAGCTGATGAATCCAGAATTGCCGAGACAGAGAGTCTCGCGCATATGCGCCGGTGATGGTCGTGCATATGCGCGAGACGTGCAGAATGTATATTGAGCCACATGTCTTTGCCATGCATAAAATGAGATTAATTCTTCAATTCCCCTTCAGAATGTTCAGAGAAGAACCGAGAGAGCTTCAAGGTTTTCTTAGATTTTAAATTTGATTTGTGCAAGATTCATCCGTCAGAATTTCGATCTGAGTTGAGTACTGTGTTTCTCTTGTCAAAGACTTCAACGGGACATAAGTTTTACTAATTTATTTTATGATCTGAAAATATGATATTGAAAGAATCATGATATGATTGTTATTATGTGTTCCTGAGTTTGTGGTAATCGTATAATCGAAACCAGATCGAAGAACGGATACCGTATGAAATTGTTATCATTTTCCAGATTTGAATTGATTGAGAATATACAGATTTGGTATTGCAATTGTGTTTATCGATTGATTATGAGTTGTTGAGATTGGTATCTATTGATATTGTATTGTTGGTATATCGAGATTGTGCCGTTATGCCGTCGAAAGTTGATTTGATAAAGAATTCTTCTGTTGGATTGTATATTGATATTGTACTCCTCAATAATGTCATTCCAGAATTGGTATTGAAAGCTTCGAAGACTGAGCAGAGCCAGATTGATCTACGAAAAGAAAGATATAAATCAATGTTAAACCGGGAAGATACGAATCGAGTCAGAGATAGCTTGAGTTTCCCAAAACCACATAATTTATTGTAATTGCTTTAATGTTTGCAATTCATGAGATTGATATGCTTAGTCTATTGATTTATAGCAAAGCATGCATAGAGTCTTTGGCAGATGTGCCATGTCGTTGACAGAGGTGCCAAGTCACTGGACATTTGGTTTATATCGATATTGCTTAGGAGTAGATCGACTCCTATTGTAGAGATTCGATATATAAGGCCAAAGTCTGAGAATAAGTACGTACAACCATCTAGCTGGGAAGAGCAGGTGGGAGACTGTTGCGTTTTTTTTCGAACCGGGATCCCTAGATAAGAGTCGAGTCAAGATTAAGAGTCAAAGAGTTTTATTTATAGTTTTATATCGATTCATGTTTCTCAGATTATGATACATGCTATTGATAACTGTTTTATGCTTTTATATATGTTTATATGACTGCATGTATACGTTGTTTATACTGGGAATACATTTCTCACCGGAGTTATCCGGCTGTTGTTGTGTTTGTATGTGTGCATGACAACAGGTGGGACAGGATCAGGGTCGAGAAGATGATGATAGATTGAGTTTAGATTGGAGATTCGGACCCAGAAGTAGAGTTGGTTTTCATCACTTGATATGTAGTGGATGAACAGTAGTTTGTTATGATTTTCTTTTGTACAAGACTTGTACTTGGATCTTGTGGTAGATATTCAACTTGATCTTATATTTTAATGAGATGAGACCTAACTTGTTGTAGAACTTTGTATACTTGTTTATAAGGTATTCAACTTTTTTTTTAAAAAAATAAAATTTATGACCCTGTTTATTTAATTGTTCCCAATTAATTCTAATAATGATTAAGAAGATGAGTTAGTGTCCGGGTCCCCACAACAGGTGGTATCAGAGCTTTAGCTGTACTTTCCTTAGACTGGGATAGAAGCGAGTGAGCGGGGTAGATTGAGTTTTCTTTCCTGCTTTTATGATGCTAGCATGACATTATGTTTTATTGCTTTTGAAAATACATGTTTACCTGATTATCTGATATGATTGGAAACGTGTATTATTGAGAAATGAATCAGAACCGATTCTTGATCAGAGGTATGATGATCAGAGGAGGACTGAGACAGACTTGTTATATGTGGTTACTAACCATTTTGATAATCAGATATGCCTCCTCGAAGAATCCCAGAACAGAGTAGTACCTCGACTAATCCGATGGATGTTACAGCTACACCCATGGAAACACTGCTGAAGAGATTTCAGTTGTTCAAACCGCCGACTTTGAAGGGCACAGAGAATTCTGTTGACTGTGAGATTTGGCTAGATGACATTGAGATGCTGTTTGATTTCCTGGACTACACAGATGAACGAAGAGTTAGATTGATTAGGCATCAATTGCATGATGTTGCAAAGAATTGGTGGCTCACAACCAAGAGAGCGTTGGAGCATAGAGGTACGGTTATTACTTGAAAGATCTTTAAAACAGAATTCCATCAACGATTCTTTCCAGTATCGTACAGAAAATACAAGGGTGCAGAGTTTGCTAATCTGAGACAGGGTCAAATAAACATAGAAGAATATGTGGCCAAGTTCTCTACCTTGTTACGATTTGCTCCACATATTGCTAAGAATGATGAAGAAGTGGCTGATCAGTTCATCAATGGACTGAATCCTGAGATCTTTACACTGGTAAATGCAGGGCGACCGAATAACTTTGCTGATGCCTTGAATAGAGCAAAAAGAGCATATGCGGGCCTGATCAGACAGAAAGGAGATTCGTATGTTGCTTCCGCACCGAAACAGCAACAACCCCCAGCTCAGTTCCACCAACCCCCTCCTAGATTCGATAGTGGCAGTAGTAGCAGTGGGAAGAAGGATCAGTTGAAAGCCCGAGGCAAACAATTTAAGAAATCTGGTAGTAGTTCATCTAGCTCCAGTGGTTCACGACAGAGCCAGAGTTATACAGGGGTCTATTGCAGAATTTGTGGAGGAAGACATCCCACAGAGCAATGCCAAGGAGTGTTTGGTAGTTGCAACATTTGTCGACAGCAGGGACACTTTGCCAGAGTCTGTCCACAGCGAGATTCTCAACGATCCCAGGGAGCAGAATCATCTGGATCAGTGGCTCAGTCTGATAGACGATCATCTGCCGTTCACTCCTTCCAGCAACCTACTACTCAGTCACAGCCGAGGCCAGGAGGAAGCCAGACTGTTAGCCAGCCTCCGAGACAGCAGACCAGAGTGTTTGCACTGATTGAAGAGCAGGCACAAGAAGCACCTGATGATGTTGTTGCTGGTAACTGTTCTCTTTGTGGTTACTCTGTTTATGTATTGATTGATACCGGTGCATCCCATACTTTTATAACTGAACGATTTGCATTGATACATGATTTGCCTGTTGAGTCATTATCTGCTGTAGTATCTGTCTCTTCACCGTTGGGGAGAGGTCTTATATCAGTGAAATCTGTTAAACGTTGTATACTGCAGTATGATGGGTATGAGATTGAGTTAGATTGTATTGTACTCGGTTTGTCTGATTTTGATTGCATTATCGATATTGATATGCTGACCAAGTACATAGCTACCGTAGATTGTTTCCAGAAAATTGTGAGATTCAGACTTGAGATGGCTGATGAATGGAAATTTTACGGTAAGTGTTCTAGAGCTCGAATTCCTTTGATATCTGTAACGACCTGAAAATTTAAAGGTCCACGCGAACCACATGCATGCAATTATTAAATTCTTTGTGTATTTTAATTAAATGTTTTAATTGCATTAATTAATTATGTTGTGAATATTTGCATGTTTAAAATATATATTTCTACATGGTTGCATTAAAATTGTATTTTTAAAGAATATTCAAGTTGCGATCGAAGAACGGAGACCGAGGGCTGAAAAATGTAAAATGATTTTATTAAATAATTATTTTTAATTATTTAAAATATGGTCGATGGTTTTTCATATTTTTGAAATAAGGGGTTTTGAGGTGATTTTATACCCCGGGACGTAAATCTTATCGGTATTGGGTTTTCAACTAAAATACGAGCTTTGTGGCAACCCGGCTAATAAAGTCACAAATTTTATTAAACAAAAACTTTGGTAATATTTTATTAAAACCTAATTAAGACTAATTTGATTAATTTAGAGGCTTAATAGGCCTAAGACTAGTTAGTAATTAAATTAGTGTATTTAATATATATAAAACACCTAAAACCCTACTCTCTTGCAAGGGAATTCACGGCCACACTTTTGTAATTTAGAAAACTCTCCCCAACTCTCTCACACCCCACGGCACTCACACACTCACAATTTTAGAAGAAAATTCGAAGGATTCAAGGAGAAGATAGCCAAGGTTTCACTCCGTTCTTCGTCGTCAACGTTATTTCGTGCGTATAAACACAAAGGCACGCCATACATCTCCTTTTCTCATCCATCATTTCATATTATTGTATTAATTATTGTATGCATGAAGAACATGATTTATTTTTCAGTATTTTTGGATTATTGCATGCACACTTGAGGAAACATGACATTTTGATGCAAATTCTTAAAGTTTTTATGAAAAAGGGGGCTGCCATGAACTTGGGTTGGAATCAGTGGTGCCTATACATGAATTAAGGCCCTAAATTACTCACCATAATCACCAAAGTCGAATCAAGAACAAGCAGAACAAGCAACTCACCAAGGAAGCCGATTCTGCTGTCAATAGCTTGGGGTGATCGGGTTCCTTGGTGTGTGGGCAAGGGAGCCACGGCTTGGGGCCACAGCTCGGTCAGGGGTTGGTTCAGTCGAGGGGAGGGTCCTAGACAGGCCAGGACTCGAGTTGAGGGCTGGGGAAAGAGTCCTGGCCATGCTAGGACTCCACCCGAGAAACAGTCCAAAGCTGGTGCAGGGTTCGCGCAGCTTCAGGGGTTTGGGGCCCAATGTGTGGGGCACGGGCTGGACTAGGGTGTCTCACTAGGGTCCTAAGAAGGTATACAACGTGATGGTTCAAGGGCTGGGGCGTCGGTTTAGGTCCTAGACACCAAATCATAGAGTCCTACCACAATAGGGATTCTCGGCTGCAGCATGTGGCGACTTCCATCTTACGTTTTTGTTGTTTGGGATGGGTTCTTAGTGGTCTAAGGGTCCAATAGGGTACTATAGGATGTTGGTCAGGTTTTGGATCAACATGGTTCGGGGGTGACTCGTGAAAATTGAAAGTTGGCTCGGGGTCGAAGTTTAGGTGTCAAATTAGGGTTTTTAACTAACAAAAAGTTGAAAAACGCCTCACTTGAGTCGAGTCATGGTTCATAAGGGCTAAAATAATATAAAAAGACTAAAATTTGAATTTAGGAATTTTATATTAAAGTTTGGGATTCTTTTGGGATTAAAACACCGTCAAAACAGTTAATTAAAGATAAATGAAAAAGTCTTATATTTGAGCTAAATAAAATTATGGAAAAATTCATGTAAGCTTAAATAATTATTTGGGACATGTTAGAGTCAAGAAATCAAGAAAAAAGTCAAAAACGTAAAATGTCAAGTTCAGGGGTAAAACGGTCTTTTTACACCAAATTAGTAAACGTCATGGCAGTGCCCTAAATGCTGTTTTTATGATATTATGATTATTTTTAAATGTTTATGAAATTTTCATGATTAAATTATGATTTTTAAATGGCTATGGGATTTTTATGAATTAAGAAAGACATTTAAAAGATATGTTGCATGCTTGGTTTCAAAAACAAAATTATATGTAATGCATGATTTTTATAAAGTGATGAGAATAAGAAACGTTGAAGGAAGTGAAGTAATTGTGACTATTACGTGGTTACATTGGAGATATCGTGAGGGTTATGGTCCCAGTGGGAGCCCGACGATCGTACTTCTATTGTTACCATTGAGGATATGATGATATGAGGTTTGAGGTAAGAATGGGAATATCGTGAGGGGAGAAGGCCCTAAAGGGAGCCCGCTTATGGGAGAAGGCCCCAGAGGAGCCCCGAAGATCGTATTTCTATTCGAAAGAGGATAGGCCAAGGCTCAGTTGACGGGTGAGAGTGTCGCTGATGTCCCCGCCGCCCAGTACTGTGGTTACATGTAGATGGATCCATCGACTTTTGAGGTTTGAGGAAAGTCACAATTAACGATCTGAATTCAACAAAAGAAAAAGAAAAAGAAAAGTAAAAATATTTATGATCATGAAAAATGTTTTATGTTATGTCATGTTGAGGAAAAATAAAGCAAAATGTTAAGGTTTATATTATGCATGTCATGAAAATGTTTATGCTTAAAGTTGATGCATCATTATGAAAATGTTTCTATTTTAAGTTCATGCATCATAAAAAGGTTTACGAAAATGTTCATGTTTAAAGTTTATGCTCTTCATGAAAACGATATTTTAAGTACAAGTATTTTTCACTGTTATATGTTGACTGTATTACGTATTACTTGTTACCAAGATTATGGTGTGTTGAGTCTTTAGACTCACTAGGTGTGATGGACGCAAGTGAGTTTGAGGGTGGTCTTGAAGGATAATTTAACAGGACTGAAGGCGCACACAACCCGAGGACCAGCGCTTCTACTTTTCCGTATTTACGTTTTATGATTCAGGATTTATGTTAAAGATTTTAAGACTATTTATTTATGCTTTTGAGAGATTTTTGAGAGGTTTAGTATGAGCTATACTTTTCAAATTTATTACTTTTTAGGTTTGGTAAAATATGCGACGATTTTATTTTATGACTATTGCACTTGATTTTTAAATTGCTAGTTGGCTAGTGTTTTATTTTAAAGGGTGTATGATGCGAATCCTCGTACGAATGAGAAAAAAACACGATTATCAAAATCGCACCCTCAACTCAATAACAAACAAGGATCGATTATGTTGTCCCGATCTTTTGAAACAAGTAATGATTTGTGATATTCACCTCTAAGCGATTAAAACTTAGCAACAAATATCAACGATAAAACAATTGAATTTCAAACGAACCTTCAAAGATCTTGTTTTGACAATTCGAGCGAAAAACAATCGACAAACGCCACAAAGATGCAATCTTTGATAAGTTTGATTTGATTTTTAAGACAAAGTTTTTTTTGCCTTGTAAAGTTGAGAGAATTCTCAAGAACTTTGATATATCATTCAATTATTTCGTTCAACCTGGATACAATGCATATAAATACAATAAAATAACAAGAAAAAGTAGTGTAAAAAGTCATAAAGAAAGTTGTGAACAAATTCTACACGAAAGGTCGCGCGGTAGCGCGTGATCTCGCGCCATGGCGCACACAATTCTGACTTGTTCCAGCCCGGAGCGCGCGGTAGCGCGTGTTTACGCGCAGGGGCGCGCGGCTGCGCCCATTCATGCGCTGGGGCAGGCGCTAGGCGCGCGGTTGCGCCACTTCGGGTGCGGCTGCGCGCGCGGTTCTTGCAAATGCGCGCGGCTGCGCGTCTTCTTGCCTATCATGTATTTCCTCTTCTTCACTCCGCCTATACCTCTCACGTAGAGGCTTAAACTCCTTCTCCCATATTTTATCCAACCCTTCTAACATTGTTTGAAATTGACGATCGTCAACCATTATACCTGCAAGAAAATGTTAGTATAAAACAATAAAAGATAAGTTTCCTCACCACGAATCCTCACTGATCACTCCAATGGAAATTCACTCGTCTCTTTTTTTTTTTTTTTCACTACAAAATACTCACCAGTCACTCCAAAGAAATAACGCTCGCACTCAAGTGTTTTCACTCAAATTTGATAGTTCTCTCTAAGATGTGCTCAATCTTTATATTTTTTTTATTAAACTAACAAGATTTAACTTGTGAACACTTCCAACTGTCTCACTTGGATTGCACAAAGCCAAGAACACTAGAATAACACAGATTTGAAAACATAACAAAGGATAACACAGATCTGAAAACAGAAACGAAGGAATAACACAGATCTGATAACAGAACGAAATTTATGTTTTTCTTTTCTTATATATTTTTTTTATATAGAAAGATTTGACAATAGAAACGAAAGGATAACACAGATCTGAGAACAGAACGGATTTTAAACAGATCTGAAAATAGAAACAAAAGGATAACACAGATATGATAACAGAACGGATATATATATTTTTTATTTTTAGACAGATCTGAAAATAACAACAACAACTTACTTGAATTCAACGAGCCAAAGCTCTGATACCAAATGATGCGAATCCTCGTACGAATGAGAAGTAAACACGATTATCGAAATCGCACCCTCAACTCAATAACAAACAAGGATCGATTATGTTGTCCCGATCTTTTGAAACAAGTAATGATTTGTGATATTCACCTCTAAGCGATTAAAACTTAGCAACAAATTTCAACGATAAAACAATTGAATTTCAAACGAACCTTCAAAGATCTTGTTTTGACAATCCGAGCGAAAAACAATCGACAAACGCCACAAAGATGCAATCTTTGATAAGTTTGATTTGATTTTTAAGACAAAGTTTTTTTTTGCCTTGTAAAGTTGAGAGAATTCTCAAGAACTTTAATATATCATTCAATTATTTCGTTCAACCTTGATACAATGCATATAAATACAATAAAATAACAAGAAAAAGTAGTGTAAAAAGTCATAAAGAAAGTTGTGAACAAATTCTACACGGAAGGTCGCGCAGGAGCGCGTGATCTCGCGCCATGGCGCGCACAATTCTGCCTTGGTCCAGCCCGGAGCGCGCGGTAGCGCGTGTTTACGCGCAGGGGCGCACGCATGCGCCCATTCATGCGCTGGGGCGCGCGGTTGCGCCACTTCGGGTGCGGCTGCGCGCGCGGTTCTTGCAAATACGCGCGCGGCTGCGCGTCTTCTTGCGCGGGTGCGCGCATGCTGCTGTCTTCAAAGTCAATTTGCACTTGAATTACATTCCAAACACTTTCATCATTGTGTCCATGTTCCCCAAGCTCCTCTACTGGATGGTGATGCAACCCGAACCCTTCGAGCCTTATTTCCAAGCTTTCATTGGTTGAATAGAGGGCAAAATTCATCATCTTCAATCGTCCTCTCAGGATTGGTTTGTTTTGTCTATTGACCGACGATTTCGGATGGAAATAAATCTAGCAAGAGGACTGGGTCAAGTAATAGTATTTGGAGATGAGTCCAGGTATCGTACCCACAGAGATTGATGTTTAATTACTAGAATATGAATTATTTTCCTAATTTAGGCTAATAAAATTCAAATAGTGGGAGATAAACTAATTTAAACAAAATTAAACGATTTAAATAAATTAACCAAAGCAAAACAATCCAAATTAATAAATTATACGAAAATTTAAATTATTTAAAAACGACTAAGGCGCACAACGGTACCAAGACAACTTATAATCTACGTGTCAAATTCATATTCAATAAATTAATTATTTAATTCACGACGAAATTCCCAAAAATATTTATTAAACGATTTCTCGAATTAATAAACCTAATTAAATTTAACAGTCCAATTATTCATAACTGAATTTAATTAGATTCAACTGCATTAGATCGCTGTGAAATTCCAGTTTTTCAACCTAAAGTCACACACTGAAATCGAATACTATTTCTAGTCAATTTAACAATGTGTTGATTGATGTGTGAAGCAAATATTAATCTATCGCCTTTCGGTTTTAGATTAACCAACAAATATTCTATTTAATTCGCCAGATTAAAAGAACACGTGATAAACGACATCAATCAATGAATAAAATAAATAATCGACTTGAATCAAACTTAAAACATAAAAAATAATCTGTCTCGGCCCTATCGTGGCCTTAGTCTATAAAAATCTACTCCATAAGTTTAAAATAAAAATGCAAAACACTGTTTAAATTCAATGTAGAAAACATAATTAAGAAAGAAAAAAAAGAATTCTCAGTGAGTTGTAGCGTGTGTGAGGAATTCCTCCAGCTTTTGTCTTCTGTCTTCCTCCCTTCTTTTCCTTCTTCCGCGCTGGTGCTAGTTCACAGTAGCTTATGTTCCTTTCTTTCGCGGTCTTCTGCGCTTCTTTCTTCCTGTACGTTCTGTTCTTACGGCTGCTCCCTGTACGCTTCTTTTATCCTTATCAATGGGCCTTTTCCTCCAAATCTTTTTAAGGCCCATCTCAAATAAAAGGAAGTGTAGATAAGATCTTTATCAATATTTACATAGATTTTTCAAGATTTCAATATCATCAAGGAATAAAAATATTTTATTTCCTTTCTTTTGATATTTTTTTCTTTGAAGTCTTGTAAATTCGTCCTTTATTCCAAATTTAATCATTTTCATCTTTTATTCAAATCTGTAATTATTAATTCAATTAAGCACATAATTAGGGATAAAAATATTAGATAAGGAGAAATATTATTAAATCAAATCCCTAAAATCTTTTCAATATTTGGCCTTATCAATCCCCCCACACTTAGCCTTTGTTCGTCATCGAGCAAATCAAAAGAATAAAAATATTATGAAGGAAAATTCAATGATTCACCACACAAAATGACACAATCAACACTTTTTAACCTACCAATTTCCGTCACACTCAATCAAAATATCACACTTTGAAAATCATAAAATTCTCACTCGTTGCAACTTCCAAATTGAAGCATTCACTAGAAAAGATCAAGATAATGAGATGTGTGTAGTGTGGAAGTCAAAACTCATATTCCTCAAAGGTGTTTTAGTTCAAGGAGTGCTCATATTTTCTGAATTTTCTTTTTTTTTTATATATAAAGAAACTCTCCATAAGCTTGTCTTTCATACCTTTCTCTACTAAATGTTGGAGGAATATGACCCGGTCAATAGGTCTTTTCAAGCTTATAATATTAGGCCACGGATCACGGCTACAATAAAGGTAGGGAGATTCAAAATGAGAGAAAATAAACAATTTAATCATACAACGCACTCCATCTCTTATCTCCCTTCCCTTATGGAATTTCATCATTCATCCACCTAACTTTTTCATCTTCCTTGTACTTTCATTCATATTGCCCCATATTATTTTTTTTCTCTTCCTCCAGTTTTTTTTTTTCCGATCTTCAACAACATTCCCTTTTAGGTTTTTCAATCACCACATCATACAACATTCATTCCTCCTCCTTTTTCTTTTATATATATCTTTTTATCAATCCCTTTCTCAATCTTCATGATTTTTTCAAACTCTTCCAATTTTTCTTATCAATCAGCACATGAGAGTTATTGAAAATTTTAAAGCGCTAAAGAATTTATTTCTCTCAAAATTAAGGTAGAGGAATAGTGTATGAGCTAAAATTGGGTAGTTGATGTGGGATTTTGAAGGAATACGAATGGGGGCTAATTGTATGTCTTTGACACACTCCATTCGATTTATTAGGCTCAAAAGGGAATACTAGGGATATGAATGATACATTGGGTAGGCTCAAAAGGCTCAAACAGTCCAAAGATCGCCTAAATCATCCCTAAGTCCCGTATTTTCGCCTCGAAAGATAATCAGACAAGTTATAGATTGTTTCTTTTCTTTCTCTTTTTTTTTCGATTTTTTTAATGAGCCCACCTCTTACCAATTCACGATTAACTCATATAAGTATGACCTAAAGTGCATAGATTATGTCTCAAAACATGATACAAAATTAGTTTGTGCTCAAATCCTTCAGCTACAACTACAGCTCATGTCAATCAATTCTATGTATGATGTAATTTCTTGAGTGTTCAAAAATATAGAAAGTCAATTAGTGTATCATGTAATCACTAGTGCGGTTTCTCAAAGAATAACCAAAATTTTTTTTCATGCTCGAGGATTAATCATTGAAGCACATGCTAAGTGTGGTGACGTGAAACAAACACAAATCAAATCCCCCCCACACTTTAGATTTACACTGCCCTCAGTGTCATGCCATTAAAAAAGAATACAGAATTTGGATGTAGAATAGTAAGAAAGAACTTCCCTGACAGTGTTGCTTTGAGATCCATGAAGTGCTCTATGGGGCTGGTAGAATTCCTCCATGCCTGTAAGATTTTATTTCAACAATTTAAACTTTCCAGAGTGTGAATCATCTTGCTTCATTCCAATACTCCCTACACACACTAAAATCACCGAGGATTAACCTAAAAAATGAAAAAAAAACTAATAAAATTAAACTACATAAAATAAATCACTGGGTTGCCTCACAGCAAGCGCTAAATTCATTATCTATAACTTGACTACGGAGAAGAATCCATCAAATAGCGGCTTCCGCCCATAGTAAATATCAATATTACATATGGGTCTTGATTATATGTGCCCTCAAGCTTGGCATGATATTGACATTGTAAGCTCGTCGCTCTAACAACACTCGGCAAAGACTGATTATCAGGGGAAGAACAATCTAATCTATGATAAAGCTAGTAGAGGATGTAATATTCTTGAGTTTGCGTTGATGGAAATACATAATCTGCTGGTGGAATATATGTTAAGACCATATATGAGTTCAAATCCTTCGACTTGTGTTCTTCTACATCCTCCAACTTCTCTTCTGCCTCATCTTCGCATAGAAATTCCTCGAAGAATTCTTCTTCCTTCAAAAATAAATATTTTAAATGAGGAGGAAGTGGTTTGAGTTCGAGGAATTGGGGTTCTTCTATGGAAGGTTTAAGTGATTTTGGAATATGTCCAAGCTCCCCAATCTTCGAATTCACCGATCTTGGCAGAGGCTTTGATCCCTCCAAGTAGTTCATACATTCCTCCACTTCTTCTATGTCTGATTCCGTGGACTTTGGGTTCACCAAAAGCATCTCCAGTGGGTCTTCAATAAAATTATCATGCACACTACACTCAACAATATCATCAATAGCATCTATCCTATAACAATCAGAAGATCCAGCAGGATATTTCATACTACGAAAAACATTCAAAGTTACCTTCTCATCGTTCAACCTCAAAACTAACTCACCTTTTTGCACATCTATGAGAGCTCTTCCAGTAGCTAAGAAAGGACGACCTAAAATCAGGGGGATCTCACGATCCTCCTCCATGTCTAGCACAACAAAGTCAACTGAAAATATAAATTTATCAACCTTAACCAAAACATCCTCTACAACCGCTCTAGGATATTTAATAGATCTATCAGCAAGTTGAAGGGAAATAGTGGTTGGTTTAACTTCTCAAATCCCCAATTTCTCAAAACAAGAATAAGGCATAAAATTTATGCTAGCACCAAGATCACACAATGTTTTGTTAAAATTAGAATTACCTATAGAGCAAGGAATGGAGAAACTACCTGGATGCTTAAGCTTTGGAGGTAATTTATTTTGAAAAATAGCTGAACATTCCTCAGAAAGCTTAACAGTTTCAAAATCAACAAGTTTCCTCTTTTTAGTCAAAATATCTTTCAAGAATTTAGCATAAGAAGGCATTTGAGCCAAAGCCTCTACAAAAGGAATATTTATGTGCAATTTCTTAAAAACTTCAAGAAATTTCAAAAATTGTTGATCCAATTGTAGTTGCCTTGCTCTTTGAGGAAAAGGAAGTGTATTAATATCAATATTATAATTAGAATCAAATTCCTTACCTTTCTTACCTGTCTTCCGTGTAGTCTGAGTGTTCTGTTCCTTAGCATCTTCCATTTTTGGTTTCACTCCTCCATAATTCTTTGCCTCCATATCTGTAGAATCCTGCCTCTTTGGTTCCTCTTCCTCGGCTTTGATCACTGTACTAACTGCATTCAATCCTTTCGGATTTTTCTCAGTATCACTTGGTAGTGTTCCAAGGGGTCGATTTGCTAATTGATTGGCTATTTGACCCATTTGAGCATCCAACCTTCGTAAGATAGCATCATGATTCTGCAGTCTCGTCTCCATTCCCAAAACATGTTTCATCATAAAATCCTCATAAATTGGTCTTTGATCTTCTTGTTTGAATCCTGGAGGTGCTGCAGGTACCAATAATCCTTGTTGTGTCACTTGTTGAGGAATGGGCAGTGGAGGAATATGTGTTGGATTAAGAGAATTCTCTGTATTCTTCCAAGATAAATTAGGGTGATTCTTCCATCCTGGATTATATGTGGAACTGTATGGATTGGATTGCTGTCTCCATTGATTCCCCACAAAATTCACTGCTTCTTCATCAAAAATGGGTTGTTCCTCGATGACTATTCCTTGGACCTGATTTGCTTGATTTGATTTCAGCTGAGAGAATTTATGGGCCAACCCATCAATCTTAGCAGTAAGTGCATTCAACACATCCATTTCAAGAACTCCGGCCTTCTTTTCTCGTTTAATATCTGGTCAACCCGCACTATTTTCAGCAATATTTGAAATTATTTCAAGTGCAACTCGTGGAGTCTTCTTGTATAAGCTACCATTGGCTGCCGCATCTAGCATGGGATGCACGGAAGGATCAACTCCGTTATAGAAAATCTGAACTTGTTCAGATGAAGAGAAATTATGTTGAGGACACCTCCTCAACATCTTTCTAAATCTTCCCCAAGCTGTATGTAATGTCTCCCCATCCTTCTGGCAAAAAGATGAAATATCTATACGCAGTTGTGTTAACTTGGCTGGTGGAAAATATTGGTTCATGAATATTTCCACCAAACCATTCCATGTTGTAATAGAACCAGCTGGTAGATCTCTAAGCCATTCTGCTGCTTCACCATGCAAAGAGAAAGGGAATAGTCTCAATCTTATGGCATCCGTGCTCACTCCATTGAACTTGATTGTGTCACAGATAGATAGAAATCCCTCCAAATGTGCATTAGGATCCTCGGTCTGCGATCCTCCAAATCTCACTTGATACTGTATCATTTGAATGATGGATGGCTTCAACTCAAAATTATTTGCTTCCACGGTAGGGCGAGTGATGCTTGAAACATAACCTCCAGTAGTTTGTCTAGTAAGATCATAGACAGTGCGATCATCCTCCTCGTTCTCCATTGCTTCAATCCCGGCTGTTTCAACTTTCTCCTCTTGTTTTAATTGTTCTTCCACGTCAAAGTCTGAGGATTTCTGTAGAACCCGTAAATCAGTAGACGTATAAGCCATGCATAATTCTAGATTTTTAAATTTAATTGACTTCATTGCATGATTATTTTAAATGCATTTGTTTGAAGTTAATTATTTCATTATTTCAGTTCAGTAGATTGATTTTTAGCATTTCAGTATTTTCAGTGAGGCCGGACCGGAGTTGGAGTTTTGAGATAGAATTTAAGATTTGAGAAATATTTCCAGAAGTTAATTTAGCTAGCAAGTAAGTTCATTTAAGTTAAAAAAGAAGTTTAAGGAATTATTTAAGTTAGTTGAGGATTTTAATTTAATTATTGGAGGTGATTAAGAAATGAGCTCATTTAAGTTACTTAATTAAGGGGTTAGCTCACTAAATTATTTAAAGGATTAGTAAGGCTTTCAAGGATTATTAGTTGACTAGATAATGAACATTTCCCTTTATTTGATCATGCATTTTTCGGCCACCCTTAGTGCTAGAAGAATTCATTTTCCAACTCACCAACTTTGACCAATTCTTTGCATGTAATTAGTAGGATAATTCTAGGATTTTTGGGAGCACAATTTAATTAAATAAATGGACATATCCTAGACTAGAATCAAGCCAATATTCGGCCACCTTATCCCCAAGAAGACTTGATATCAAACAACAATTCAAATTCAAAAGGAGGGTGGACTTAGTCTTGATTCATTCCTTATATCTTGCACCCTTTCTCCTCACCTTCCTAACCATTTTTCCCCCTCTCTTTTCTTTCGAAATCTGAGTGAAATTTTAAGCTGAGAACCGTGGGAATCCAGTAGGAAAATAAGGGAGAGAAATCGAGTTCAAGAAAGGTAGACAAGAAGCGCTCCACCTCCTCCGTGCCGAGTCGTCGTTGTTTCGTTCGTTTTCTTTCAAAACGAAACCAGGCATGTCTAGATTTCTTTCAAACCTCAATCAAGTCATATTATCATTTATTTTTCAGTACATGATCATGTTTATTCAAGTAAAAATCGAGATCCATGTCAAAACATTTTGAAACCACACATGCAGAATTTTCGAATTTATTGGCAAGCTTCACGGTTTCTTTTGTTTTGTGAGTTTCAGGTATTGGATCGACTCCAGGCTCCCAAGGCGGCTTGTATACATGTAGTAGGATGCATTAGGACCATGTTGGTCCATTCAAACCAGCCCCATACTTGCTGGAAAACCGAAATGACAGCAAGTTCCCCATAGGTGCAGAAATGTGATTCGAAATTTCAGTTTTGTGTCAAGGGTTGTGGATCTGATCTTGGCTGCCCCAAGGGCCTTTAGCCATGGTTGGATCACTTCCCTAGCATGTCTAAGACGTAACTAAGTTGCCCTTTTGGTGGCTTGGTCCATGGTTCATCGGTTTTTAATAAAAACGTCGAAACAGCCCCTTTCCCCATTCGGCCCTTCCATTTTCAGCATATGGTTCGTTTCTTTTGTTGCTTGGTATGGATCTTGGTTGGCCTATGGCCCTTAGCCACGGTTCATATCATGCTCCTAGATGTCTAGATCGTGCCATGGTCAATCAAATGGCCACTGGAACGACGCAAGACATCGATCATAGCATAAACACCACACACGCATGCATGTTGCTCTCGGTTGGACCCTTCGGTTAAGATTTGGTGTGATGCGGATTGTGGCTGGCCTAGGGCCCTTAGCCATGGTTCAAATCATTCCTTGGGATGTTGGTAAGAGTCTCTGGTCGGTGGTTCACACCCCAATGGCCGATAGCCTCGAAAACGACACAAGGAAAAACAAGTGCGCAGCTGCTGTATCTTTTGACAGCAAGTATGCTGCTGTTCAGAAGCGTCGTTTGAGTTCTTGGTTGGCTTTTAGCCCATGGCCTTGGACTGGACAGTGCCTCATTGAGTTGGGAAGGTCATGTTTTTGACCGTTCGTCATTTGGATCATTTTTGAGGTCGTACGAGAATTTACGGTGCAATGTGCCAAATTGACTCTCGAAAGAGCGTTTCGTGTTTTGGCCTCCATTTCACCTAGATTTCGACCCTATCATTTTAGGAACATTATTTTATGATTTTTCAGCGTATTTTAATCATGACTATACGTCGGTTCAGTGTCGGTTCAGGTTGGCTCGGAGTCATGATTAAATGCGAAGTCATTAGGCGTCATAGTCGCATCTTTTGAACGTAAATTGCATAGTTGGTCATGTTTAAGCTATTGCATATTTTTCATGGCACAGTTAGGTTGCAGCGAGCCTGGGAACGATCCAATCCAATCCAGTTGGTAAAATTACAGGACATTTTCATTATGCCAGTTAATTATTTTACGTGCATTAAATAGAAAATGATTATTTTTGAGATTTATGCGATATGGCTTGTGGTTCATTCACTATGTGGGAGTGTTATTTTATACGGTCGCCAGTGACCGATCAGTTCAGTATGGTACCACCCGGTCGCCAGTGACCGGCCAGCTCAGTTCAGTTTCAGCCTCCCCGGTAGCCAGTTACCGATCAGTTCAGCTTAGTGCAGTGGCCACAGGCGTAAAACATAATCTCAACAGAAAATTTTACCAGATATTTCAGTACAGGCTCTAAGGAGCAAATATTTTTACAGTGACTTCCAGTTCAGTTATGCACGTATTATAATTGCTCAGTACAGATTATTTTCAGTATGCCTCAGGACAGGATATTTCATCTCATGCATATTTTAAATTCAGATTTTTACTCGTTACCTGCGATTTATGCATGCTGAGTCTTTAGGCTCACTAGACTTGATTGTTGTAGGTACTGATGAGGCCAGGGCCGAGGGCGGGGACCAGTGAGCCAGCTTGGGTCGGCAGTAGTGGCACCCGAGGACCTCAGTGCAGCAGTTGTTATGTTTTTCCGCAAACAATTTTTATCAGTTGTTGGATATTTTTAAATCGTTGTTGTTGGCAAAACTTTGATTTTCTTCCGCTGCAATATTTTGAAATATTGAACTTGATTCACCAGTGATTTTATGAATGAGGCCATTTAAGTTCTTTTAAAAAGAAAATTTTTAATTTTCCGCAAATTTCCAAGCAAGTAGTTACAGGGCCTTTCACAGTTGGTATCAGAGCGGTGGTTCTGTATAGGGTTTCACTACTACTGACCGCGAGAAGCTCACGAAGCCACGCCTTTGGTCTGTAAGTTTTTTTTCAGTTCAGCATTTTGTTCAGCATTTCAGTTATAGCATGAATTATTTTGTCAGCATGCTTCCAGATTTTCAGTATTTCAGAGTTCATTTAAAATAAATTATGGAATTATGCATGTTAGTTACGTATGGGTTATGTTGGAACAGTATGCCCCCTAGACGCATTTTAGAGCGCAACAGAGAGGTGGAGCCTCGCCGAGAGGACAGAGAGGAGCATAGACCGGAAGGAGACCTACCACCTCCTCCACCGCCCCCACCGGACATGAGTGCCCAGATGTTAGCTGGGATGGCACAGTTCTTCGCACAGTTTGCGGGGGGCAATGCCGCAGCCGTAGCCGCAGCCGCAGCCAGGCCGACAGGGCCCGAGGCAGTGTATGAGCGATTCATGAAGATGCGCCCGAAGGAATTCTCTGGGGCATCTGACCCCATGGTTGCCGAGGGATGGATCAAATCCCTCGAGGTTATCTTTGATTTTATGGAGCTGGGAGACGCGGACCGAGTCCGATGTGCCACCTACCTGTTCAATGGAGACGCCCGCTTATGGTGGGAAGGAGCTTCGGTAGCCCTTACATTGGCTACACTTTCTTGGACCCGTTTTACGGAGGTTTTCTACTCCAAGTATTTTGCTGAGGAGGTTCGCACCAGGCTGACCACCGAGTTCATGAGCCTGAGACAGGGGGATATGTCGGTTACGGAGTTTATCCGTAAGTTCGAGAGGGGCTGTCACTTTGTGCCCCTGATAGCGAATGATGCCAAAGCCAAGCTGATGCACTTCCTGGTGGGTTTACGGCCGATATTGCGCCGGGATGTTAGGGTATCTGACCCTGCTACTTATGAGGTTGCCGTCTCCAAGGCCCTAGCCGCAGAGCAGGATCTGCGGGATATCGAGAGGGATCGCCAGGGCAAGCGCCCAGTCCAGGCACCGCACCGCCCTCCTCCTCATCAGCATCAGCAGCAGAATAAGAGGCCTTTTCATGGACCGCCCAGGAACAGAGGCCAGCAGCAGCAGCAGCGGGGACGCCTAGCCCCGAGGACTCAGGAGCACCCAGTCTGTCCCAGGTGCTCACGTCGCCATCCTGGAGCATGTATGGCTGGCTCAGGAAAGTGTTTTAAGTGTGGCAGTCCAGACCACATGTTGCTGCAGTGCCCTCAGAGGAATCTGCCTACCCAAGGCAGAGTTTTTGCTCTCCATGCCGCGGAAGCCAACCCGGAGACTATGTTGTTGACAGGTACCTTTAAACTTTAAGTTATTATTTGAATTTCCGCGTTTTGGGAATCGGGATTTAGATTTTGAACTTAGAACTGTTATAGGATTGCATGCTCTACTCAGATTTATTTCGGGGAAATTAAGCTAGAGGAACCTAGACCTTTGCGTGTCTATAAGTTTAGATCTTGTAGTGGGATTCAACTTAGAGCTCCGCTCTTTCAGGGAGAATTTTTATATCTGGTTCCGCTACCAAGGCCTTGATAGATTCAGGGGCCACTCACTCATTTATTTCGGAGGTCTTTGCAAACTTTCTCAAGATCCAGACCATTGGGCTAGATACAGCCTTTTCAGTAGTGTTGCCGTCAGGCGAGGAGATGGCAGCGACCAATGTTATCCGAGATATAGACCTTGAGCTGCACGGTAATCTTGTTTATGCTGACCTGATTGTGCTACCGATGCCGGAATTTGACATCATCCTAGGGATGGACTGGCTATTGAGGAACAGAGTGTTGATAGACTTCCAGCGGAGATCCGTTCTTGTCCGACCGCCTGGAATGGAGCAGTTCTTATTTGAGCCGGACAGGTACTTTTCCTTACCGCGCATTATTCCTTATGTTCAGGCTAGGAAGCTCATGCATAGAGGGTGTCGGGCATTTCTAGCAACCTTTTTATCTGTCCCCGAGGAACCCAGCCAGTCAGCCTCAGATGTTCCGATTGTTAGAGATTTCTTAGACGTTTTTCCCGAAGACGTCTCTGGTATGCCACCAGAGAGAGAGGTGGAGTTTTCCATTGAGCTTATGCCAGGTACGACTCCGATATCCAAAGCGCCATACCGACTAGCACCGACAGAGATGGCAGAGCTTAAGAAGCAGATCCAAGAACTTCTCGACAAGGAGTTCATTCGCCCGAGCTTTTCTCCTTGGGGCGCGCCAGTCTTATTCGTGAAAAAGAAGGATGGCTCGATGAGGCTTTGCATTGACTACCGGGAGTTGAACAGGGTTACAGTGAAGAATAAATACCCACTGCCGAGGATTGAGGATCTGTTTGACCAGTTGCAGGGAGCTTCGATTTTCTCCAAGATAGATCTGCGTTCCGGTTATCACCAGTTGAGGGTGAGAGATGCTGATGTCTCGAAGACAGCTTTCAGGACTCGTTATGGCCACTACGAGTTCCTAGTGATGCCGTTCGGTCTGACGAATGCGCCAGCGATCTTCATGGATCTAATGAATCGCGTATTTCAGCCGTACCTTGATCAGTTTGTGATAGTGTTCATAGATGACATTCTCGTTTACTCCAAGAGTCGGGAGGAGCACAGCAGGCATCTGACCACAGTGTTGCAGACATTGCAGAAACATAAACTATTCGCAAAGTTCAGTAAGTGCGAATTCTGGTTAGAGAAGGTGGCGTTCTTGGGCCACATTGTTTCTAGCAGTGGCATTGAGGTAGACCCGGCGAAAGTTGTAGCAGTCAGAGATTGGGTTGTGCCTCAGAATGCATCAGAGATCGCAGTTTTCTTGGGCTAGCAGGATATTACAGGAAATTCATCCAGGGATTCTCATCCATAGCCGTTCCACTCACAGCACTGACCAAGAAAAATGTAAAGTTTGTGTGGAGCGAGGAGTGTCAGAAGAGCTTCGATACTTTGAAGCAAGCTCTTATCTCAGCACCCGTTTTGGCTGTACCGTCAGGATCTGGCGAGTTTGTTCTTTATACCGATGCTTCGAAGCTTGGTTTAGGTGCAGTTTTGATGCAGCATGGTAGAGTGATAGCGTATGCTTCTCGACAGCTGAAAATCCACGAGAAGAATTACCCTACCCATGATCTGGAGTTAGCGGCCGTAGTTTTTGCTTTGAAGATTTGGAGGCACTATCTGTATGGAGAGAAGTGCCAGATCTTTACCGACCATAAGAGCCTCAAGTATTTCTTTACGCAGAAGGAGCTGAACATGCGTCAGAGACGTTGGTTGGAGCTTGTGAAAGACTACGATTGTGACATTAGCTACCACCCGGGTAAAGCTAATGTAGTTGCGGATGCTTTGAGCAGGAAAGTCGCAGTGATGGCTCATTTGACGATGCAGAAACCTCTTCAGATCGAGATGCAGAGGTTTGATCTTGAGACTTACCCTCGAGGTAGAGTTCCTCGTTTGTCTACCTTGACTATCCAGTCCTCTCTTTTTGACCGTATTCGCAGCGGTCAGGCAGCAGATGAGTAGTTGGCACAGTGGAAGAAGAGAGATGAAGCTAAGGGCAGTGTTTTGTATTCAGTCAGCGACGGTATTGTGAGATACCGAGATAGGATATGGGTTCCTAGCAGTGATTCCATCCGAGCAGACATCTTATCAGAGGCCCATACGTCCCCGTACTCCATTCACCCTGGGAGTACGAAGATGTACAAAGATCTGCAGCTATTGTATTGGTGGCCAGGAATGAAGAAGGACATCAGGCGTTTTGTATCCGAGTGCCTGACTTGCCAGTTAGTGAAGGCCGAGCATCAGAGACCAGCAGGTTTGCTCAAGCCTCTTCCTATTCCCGAGTGGAAGTGGGAGAACATTACCATGGACTTTGTGACCGGATTGCCGAGGTCAGCCAGAGGATCGAATGCTATCTGGGTGATTGTAGATCATCTTACCAAATCAGCGCACTTCTTGCCTATTAAGATGACTTTCACCATGGTTCAGTATGCAGAGCTGTATATCCGAGAGATAGTCCGACTCCACGGTATTCCAGTTTCTATCGTATCTGACAGAGATCCCAGATTCACTTCCTCGTTTTGGAAGAGTTTGCATTCGACTTTGGGTACGAAGTTGCTGTTTAGCACAGCTTTCCATCCGCAGACAGATGGACAGTCGGAGCGAGTTATTCAGATCTTAGAGGATCTTCTCCGTGCTTGCGTCATTGATTTCTCTGGGAGTTGGGAGTCGAACTTACCATTGGTAGAGTTCACCTATAACAACAGTTTCCAGTCGTCCATAGGTATGGCTCCGTATGAAGCGCTGTATGGTCGCAAGTGTAGATCTCCTGTTCATTGGGATGAAGTAGGAGAGAGAGCAGAGTTGGGTCCAGAGATTGTTCAGCAGGCAGCAGATGTAGTAGTCAAGATCCGTGATAGGATGAGGACTGCCCAGAGCCGACAGAAGAGTTATGCCGATCAGCGGAGGAGAGAGTTAGAGTTTGCAGTGGGCGATCATGTCTTCGTGAAAGTGGCACCTATGAAGGGTGTCATGAGATTTGGCAAGAAAGGGAAGCTCAGTCCGAGATTCATTGGATCGTTTGAGATCCTCGACAGAGTTGGGACGCTAGCGTATCGTGTGGCTCTTCCGCCAAATCTGGCCGGAGTACACAATGTCTTTCACGTCTCCATGCTGAGGAAGTATATGGCAAATCCTTCGCATGTGCTGAACTTCGAGCCGTTGCAGCTTACTCGGAACAAGTTGGTTAAGCGAGTCAAAGTCAAATGGCTCAACCATTCAGAGGAGGAAGCTACGTGGGAGTCTGAGCCGGAGATGAGAAGTAGATACCCCGAGTTATTCGGTGAGTTCTAATTTCGAGGACGAAATTTATTTAAGGGGGGAAGGATTGTAGAACCCGTAAATCAGTAGACGTATAAGCCATGCATAATTCTAGATTTTTAAATTTAATTGACTTCATTGCATGATTATTTTAAATGCATTTGTTTGAAGTTAATTATTTCATTATTTCAGTTCAGTAGATTGATTTTTAGCATTTCAGTATTTTCAGTGAGGCCGGACCGGAGTTGGAGTTTTGAGATAGAATTTAAGATTTGAGAAATATTTCCAGAAGTTAATTTAGCTAGCAAGTAAGTTCATTTAAGTTAAAAAAGAAGTTTAAGGAATTATTTAAGTTAGTTGAGGATTTTAATTTAATTATTGGAGGTGATTAAGAAATGAGCTCATTTAAGTTACTTAATTAAGGGGTTAGCTCACTAAATTATTTAAAGGATTAGTAAGGCTTTCAAGGATTATTAGTTGACTAGATAATGAACATTTCCCTTTATTTGATCATGCATTTTTCGGCCACCCTTAGTGCTAGAAGAATTCATTTTCCAACTCACCAACTTTGACCAATTCTTTGCATGTAATTAGTAGGATAATTCTAGGATTTTTGGGAGCACAATTTAATTAAATAAATGGACATATCCTAGAC
Organism: Primulina tabacum; assembly: GCF_025594145.1. Classification (NCBI taxonomy): domain Eukaryota; kingdom Viridiplantae; phylum Streptophyta; class Magnoliopsida; order Lamiales; family Gesneriaceae; genus Primulina; species Primulina tabacum. The sequence continues at coordinate 44,343,455 of NC_134550.1, read as the reverse complement.
TAGAATCAAGCCAATATTCGGCCACCTTATCCCCAAGAAGACTTGATATCAAACAACAATTCAAATTCAAAAGGAGGGTGGACTTAGTCTTGATTCATTCCTTATATCTTGCACCCTTTCTCCTCACCTTCCTAACCATTTTTCCCCCTCTCTTTTCTTTCGAAATCTGAGTGAAATTTTAAGCTGAGAACCGTGGGAATCCAGTAGGAAAATAAGGGAGAGAAATCGAGTTCAAGAAAGGTAGACAAGAAGCGCTCCACCTCCTCCGTGCCGAGTCGTCGTTGTTTCGTTCGTTTTCTTTCAAAACGAAACCAGGCATGTCTAGATTTCTTTCAAACCTCAATCAAGTCATATTATCATTTATTTTTCAGTACATGATCATGTTTATTCAAGTAAAAATCGAGATCCATGTCAAAACATTTTGAAACCACACATGCAGAATTTTCGAATTTATTGGCAAGCTTCACGGTTTCTTTTGTTTTGTGAGTTTCAGGTATTGGATCGACTCCAGGCTCCCAAGGCGGCTTGTATACATGTAGTAGGATGCATTAGGACCATGTTGGTCCATTCAAACCAGCCCCATACTTGCTGGAAAACCGAAATGACAGCAAGTTCCCCATAGGTGCAGAAATGTGATTCGAAATTTCAGTTTTGTGTCAAGGGTTGTGGATCTGATCTTGGCTGCCCCAAGGGCCTTTAGCCATGGTTGGATCACTTCCCTAGCATGTCTAAGACGTAACTAAGTTGCCCTTTTGGTGGCTTGGTCCATGGTTCATCGGTTTTTAATAAAAACGTCGAAACAGCCCCTTTCCCCATTCGGCCCTTCCATTTTCAGCATATGGTTCGTTTCTTTTGTTGCTTGGTATGGATCTTGGTTGGCCTATGGCCCTTAGCCACGGTTCATATCATGCTCCTAGATGTCTAGATCGTGCCATGGTCAATCAAATGGCCACTGGAACGACGCAAGACATCGATCATAGCATAAACACCACACACGCATGCATGTTGCTCTCGGTTGGACCCTTCGGTTAAGATTTGGTGTGATGCGGATTGTGGCTGGCCTAGGGCCCTTAGCCATGGTTCAAATCATTCCTTGGGATGTTGGTAAGAGTCTCTGGTCGGTGGTTCACGCCCCAATGGCCGATAGCCTCGAAAACGACACAAGGAAAAACAAGTGCGCAGCTGCTGTATCTTTTGACAGCAAGTATGCTGCTGTTCAGAAGCGTCGTTTGAGTTCTTGGTTGGCTTTTAGCCCATGGCCTTGGACTGGACAGTGCCTCATTGAGTTGGGAAGGTCATGTTTTTGACCGTTCGTCATTTGGATCATTTTTGAGGTCGTACGAGAATTTACGGTGCAATGTGCCAAATTGACTCTCGAAAGAGCGTTTCGTGTTTTGGCCTCCATTTCACCTAGATTTCGACCCTATCATTTTAGGAACATTATTTTATGATTTTTCAGCGTATTTTAATCATGACTATACGTCGGTTCAGTGTCGGTTCAGGTTGGCTCGGAGTCATGATTAAATGCGAAGTCATTAGGCGTCATAGTCGCATCTTTTGAACGTAAATTGCATAGTTGGTCATGTTTAAGCTATTGCATATTTTTCATGGCACAGTTAGGTTGCAGCGAGCCTGGGAACGATCCAATCCAATCCAGTTGGTAAAATTACAGGACATTTTCATTATGCCAGTTAATTATTTTACGTGCATTAAATAGAAAATGATTATTTTTGAGATTTATGCGATATGGCTTGTGGTTCATTCACTATGTGGGAGTGTTATTTTATACGGTCGCCAGTGACCGATCAGTTCAGTATGGTACCACCCGGTCGCCAGTGACCGGCCAGCTCAGTTCAGTTTCAGCCTCCCCGGTAGCCAGTTACCGATCAGTTCAGCTTAGTGCAGTGGCCACAGGCGTAAAACATAATCTCAACAGAAAATTTTACCAGATATTTCAGTACAGGCTCTAAGGAGCAAATATTTTTACAGTGACTTCCAGTTCAGTTATGCACGTATTATAATTGCTCAGTACAGATTATTTTCAGTATGCCTCAGGACAGGATATTTCATCTCATGCATATTTTAAATTCAGATTTTTACTCGTTACCTGCGATTTATGCATGCTGAGTCTTTAGGCTCACTAGACTTGATTGTTGTAGGTACTGATGAGGCCAGGGCCGAGGGCGGGGACCAGTGAGCCAGCTTGGGTCGGCAGTAGTGGCACCCGAGGACCTCAGTGCAGCAGTTGTTATGTTTTTCCGCAAACAATTTTTATCAGTTGTTGGATATTTTTAAATCGTTGTTGTTGGCAAAACTTTGATTTTCTTCCGCTGCAATATTTTGAAATATTGAACTTGATTCACCAGTGATTTTATGAATGAGGCCATTTAAGTTCTTTTAAAAAGAAAATTTTTAATTTTCCGCAAATTTCCAAGCAAGTAGTTACAGGGCCTTCCACAATTTCTCCCTTTGTGCTCTACGTCTCCGTCGAAAAGTATTCTCAATCTCTGGATCAAATGGCCCCAATTCTGTCCTTCCTTTAGCACGGCTCATGCACAGTAAGATAATTCCTGAAAATAAATAAACAAAATTTAAACGTACGAATATGCGTAGAATCAACAAAATTAAATAAAAACCTAATCTCAAGAAAATAATAAATCCTAATATTAAACAATTCAATCCCCGGCAACGGCACCAAAAACTTGACCGATGATTTCGGTTGATAATAAATCTAGCAAGCGCACTAGGTCAAGTAATAGTATTTGGAGATGAGTCCAGGTAACGTACCCACAGAGATTGATGTTTAATTACTAGAATATGAATTATTTTTCCTAATTTAGGCTAATAAAATTCATATGGTGGGAGATAAATTAATTAAAACAAAATTAAACAATTTAATAAATTAACCAAAGCAAAACAATCCAAATTATTAAATTATACGAAAATTTAAATTATTTAAAAACGACTAAGGCGCACAACGGTACCGAGACAACTTATAATCTACGTGTCAAATTCATATTCAATAAATTAATTATTTAATTCAGGACGGAATTCCTAAAAATATTTATTAAACGATTTCTCGAATTAATAAACCTAATTAAATTTAACAGTCCAATTATTCTTAACTGAATTTAATTAGATTCAACTGCATTAGATCGCTGTGAAATTCAAGTCTTTCAACCTAAAGTCACACACTGAAATCGAATACTATTTCTAGTCAATTTAACCATGTGTTGATTGATGTGTGAAGCAAATATTAATCTATCGCCTTTCGGTTTTAGATTAACCAACAAATATTCTATTTAATTCGCCAGATTAAAAGAACACGTGATAAACGACATCAATCAATGAATAAAATAAATAATCGACTTGAATCAAACTTAAAACATAAAAAATAATCTGTCTCGGCCCTATCGTGGCCTTAGTCTATAAAAATCTACTCCATAAGTTTAAAATAAAAATGCAAATCATTGTTTAAATTCAATGTAGAAAACGTAATTAAGAAAGAAAAAAAAGAATTCTCAGTGATTTGTAGCGTGTGTGAGGAATTCCTCCAGCTTTTGTCTTATGTCTTCCTCCCTTCTTTTCCTTCTTCCGCGCTGGTGCTACTTCACAGTAGCTTCTGTTCCTTTCTTCCGCGGTCTTCTGCGCTTCTTTCTTCCTGTACGTTCTGTTCTCACGGCTGCTCCCTGTACGCTTCTTTTATCCTTATCAATGGGCCTTTTCCTCCAAATCTTTTTAAGGTCCATCTCAAATAAAAGAAAGTGTAGATAAGATCTTTATCAATATTTACAAAGATTTTTCAAGATTTCAATATCATCAAGGAATAAAAATATTTTATTTTCTTTCTTTTGATATTTTTTTCTTTGAAGTCTTGTAAATTCATCTTTTATTCCAAATTTAATCATTTTCCTCTTTTATTCAAATCTACAATTATTAATTCAATTAAGCACATAATTAGTGATAAAAATATTAGATAAGGAGAAATATTATTAAATCAAATCCCTACAATCTTTTGAAGATTTGGCCTTATCATCTATGACTCGATTATTACAGAAAGGAGGAGAGGGATTCCTTGTGTATTCAGTAGATGTATTGAAATCGAGCTCGTCATTGGCAGATTTGCCAGTGGTATGTGAGTTTGCTGATGTCTTTCCAGATGAGATTCTAGGTTTGCCTCCAATCCGAGAAATAGACTTCAGTATTGAATTGATACCAGGTACTGTTCCTTTTTCTAAAACTCTAAACAGAATGGCACCGATTAAATTGAAAGAGTTGAAAGAGCAACTACAAGATTTACTGGCCAAGGGTTACATCAGACCGAGTGTTTATCCTTGGGGTGCTCCAGTATTGTTTGTCAGAAAGAAAGACGGTTCTATGAGACTCTGCATTGACTATCGGCAACTGAACAAGGCTACAATATAGAATAAATATCCTTTGCCTCGTATCGATGATTTATTTGATCAGTTGCAGGGTTCTTCTGTTTATTCCAAGATCGATCTGAGATCTGGATATCATCAGCTGAGAGTTAGAGATTCTGATATATCGAAGACAGCTTTCAGAACCAAGTATGACCACTATGAGTTTATTGTCATGCTATTTGGTTTAACCAATGCTCCAGCTGTATTTATGGGTTTGATGAACCGTATATTTCAGAAGTATCTTGATGACTTTTTGATTATTTTCATTGATGATATTCTGATTTATTTCAAGAATATGATCGATCATGCTGAACATTTGAGAACTGTATTGAGAATTTTGAGAACTGAGAAATTGTATGCTAAGCTGTCTAAATGTGAGTTTTGGCTGAAGCAAGTGATATTTTTGGGACACATTATATCTGGAGATGGTATTTTTGTAGATCCTAGCAAAGTTGAGGCTGTGATCAGTTGGCCTAGACCGACATCAATGCCAGAGATACGTAGTTTTATGGATTTAGCAGGATACTATCGTCGATTTATTAAAGATATTTCCAGTATTGCGAAGCCGATTACTCAGTTGACTCAGAAGAATGCACCGTTTGTTTGGTCAGATGCGTGTAGATCAAGTTTTCTAGAATTGAAGAAGAGATTAACCAGTGCTCCTGTATTGACTATTCCGTCAGGTACTGGTGATTTTATTGTTTATTGTGATGCTTCTCACAGAGGAATAGGTTGTGTTTTGATACAGCGAGGACATGTCTCGAGACAATTGAAACCAGATGAGACTCGCTACCCGATTCATGATCTTGAATTGGCTGCCATCGTATTTACATTGAAGATTTGGCGTCATTACTTATACGATGAGGAATTTGAGATCTATTCTGATCACAAGAGTTTGAAATATCTATTTTGACAGTCTGAATTGAATATGAGACAACGTAGATGGCTTGATTTATTGAAAGATTTTGATTGTGAAATCAAATATTATCCGAGAAAATCAAATGCAGCAGCTGATGCACTGAGTCGAAAGGTATGTTCTTTATCCTTATCGACGATTGGTGTTTCGAATTTGATTGAAGATTGCTGTCTTTTTGGATTGGTATTTGAGACAGATTGTCAACCTCTGAGATTGTATGCCATTCAAATTGAACCAGAGTTGATTGTTCGAATTAAAGAAGCACAGAAAGTTGATCAGAATGTTCAGAACTCGATATTGATGGTCAGATCAGGGCATCAATCAGAATATCAGGTTAGTGATGATATATTGTATGTAAATAATCGACTTGTTGTGCCAGATGTTTCAGATTTGAAACAACAGATTTTGACATAAGCGCACTGTAGTCGTTTGAGTATTCATCCTGATGGCAGAAAAATGTACAATGATCTGAAGAAACAGTTTTGGTGGAAACAGATGAAATCAGACATTGCAGAGTTTGTATCTAAATGTTTGAATTGCCAACAGGTGAAAGCAGAAAGGAAGAAACAAGGAGGTCTGTTGCATAGCTTATCGATTCCAGAATGGAAATAGGATCACATTTCCATGGATTTTGTTACGAAGCTACCACGATCCTCCCGAGGTTGCGATGCGATTTGGGTCATTATTGACAGATTAACCAAATTAGCATGTTTTATTCCTTACAGAATGACATACAGACACGACCAGATGGCAGAGATTTATGTCAGAGAAGTGGTCAGATTGCATGGTGTGCCGAAGTCTATCGTATCAGATCGTGATCTTCGATTTACTTCACACTTTTGGCACAGTTTGCAACAAGCTCTAGGTACGAAATTACATTTGAGTACTGCATATCATCCTCAGATAGACGGACAGTCAGAGCGAACTATCCAGACATTGGAGGATATGCTGAGAGCTGTCGTGCTAGATTTTGGCACTAGTTGGCAAGATTCTTTGCCACTTTGTGAATTTTTGTACAACAATAACTATCAGACGAGTATAGAGATGGCTCCATTTGAAGCGTTGTACGGCAAGAAATGCAGATCCCCTCTCTATTGAGATGAAATATCTGAGGTACCTGAACTTGGGCCTGATATGATTCGAGATATGACTGAGAAAGTGAATCTGATTCAGTAGAGAATGAAGACAGCTCAGGATAGTTAGGCCAAATATGCAGATATTCGACGTCGACCGTTAGAATTTGAGCAAGGAGACAGAGTATTTCTGAAGATTTCTCCTTTCAGAGACATTGTCAGATTTGGCAAGAGAGGAAAATTATCTCCACGCTATATTGGTCCGTATGAGATTCTGGAAAAGATAGGTACTCGTGTGTTAGGATCGATTAAGGGGTAATCGTTGAGCTATAATAACTCGGTTCTAGAAATATTGAACACCGATTAATTAAATCGAGTTTGGCATTCAAACCAAGTAGAAAACACTCGAAATAATTTTTCGTAGAAATCGATTAAATATTTCGTAAATCATTTAAAATATATGCAAGTTGAATGAGTAAAAATATTTTTGGTTGAAGCATTTTATCAAACATTTGGTATCCAATATTTTGGTATTTAAGAACAAATAAAATGTTTCAACAATGCATTTTTAAAACTATGAAAATAATAAGTAAATGCAATAAACAAATAGACACGAATTTGTTTATGGATGTTCGGAGACTTCAAATGCTCCTACGTCACCCCTTCTTCCCCTTGGGAAGGATTCACTCGAAGACTTTGATTTAAACAAACACTTGTACAAACCCACTCAGCTAGGACTTACACCACTGCCTAAACTGAACTCCTAGCTCTCAAGATTGTAGGCAGCACCTCACAATCAGCATATTGTTTAATGTCTCATATGCAAAGACTATAAACAAAATGTTTTACGTCTTTGTGTAAAGACTCACTCAACTAATATTTGAATTTAAATCTCTTGTATATGTGTGAGTGATTGTGTGTGAGAAATTTATCCTTTACAGTGTACATCTCAAATGTATCCTCACACAAGGGCTTGTGCTCTCAACTAGCTGATTTTTTCATGCTAACTGCCCATGCTTTGAATCTCCTTCAAAAGCTCTTGTTTGATCTTCAATATGTTGTATTTATAAGCCCCAACAATGATATATACCTTATACACAAGAATATGACCGTTTGAAAAGTTTCTGTACTGTTTCTGGAATTGCAACGGTCAAATTCGCCTTGCTAGACATTTTCCCGATTGGTCAAATCTGGTCAACTCAACTGGTCGTTCAGTTCAACTGGTCCAGTTGGTATGGTTCAGTTGATCAGTAGCTAGTTCAGTTGGTCTTGTTCAGTTGATCAGTTGGTGTGCTGAAATCAGCCTAACGGATTTCAGTTTGCGTAGAACCAGTAGCTTCATCGTCATTTATCAGCATCTTAATCTTCGATTCAGACTTTGACTTTTGAAGATGATTTATAGATCTTTGTCTTATATTTCCAACGCAAATTGAATAACTTCATTTCAATAACCGAGCTGAGAGATATGACCAAAATAACGCAGCTGCTCAAACCCAACTGATTGCTTTTTTCGTGTGATCAGTTCGGTAATTTAACGATCACTTAGACCATGATAACATCCGATTTTGCCCAACTTACGTGAAATACGACTTGTTCCAAATTTAGTTTTCTGTTCAACTAAATTGGCGGATTGTCATTTGAATCATCCAGTTGAGAGATATAATCAAAAGACCGAAGCTTGTCAGAAATTCAGTTTGTGCAGAATTCGGTTTCAGTTTGCTTATTGTGTTTGCAACTTCACACATGAGTAAATATGTTAGAAATACAATAACAAGTTTTGTTAACATCAAAATCAAGATTGCGAACATGAAATATTCCAACAATCTCCCCTTTTTGATGATCACAAAACTTGGATAAACAATCAATTCGACTAGCATATTTCTCTCCCTTTTTGTGTGAATCAAAAAATCATATTATCAAAACATTTTAAACAAAATTTTCTCCCCCTCAATACTTAAAAATAATCAACTCATTAAAATTATAATGAGTTCTCCCATTATATTTTTGGAATTTTGAAATTTATAAAAGAAGAAGGATAACTAACCAATTTTCTCCATGGCTCATTTTCTGCCGTAGCACATATGCTCTGCTTTCAACGAATAAACTATATCTTCTCGTGCATAACTAGGCTAAAAAGTTTATACCGTTGTAAACCTCTACAAGTCTAGTTTGCAACGCAAAAAGCGGTTTGTCATTTGGACACTCGAACAAGGAGATGTGCCATTTTTCCCATGGTCGCTACAAGGTGCACGAAAATTCAGTTTTGCATATATATGTTTAAAAAATTTGAAATTTTTGAATTTTAAACATCAAAATCAATTTTTATGTTCTTTCAAGAACACCCGCTCTGATACCAATTGTTAGGATCGATTAGGGGGTAATCGTTGAGCTACAATAGCTCGGTTCTTGAAATATTAAACACCGATGAATTAAATCGAGTTTGGTATTCAAACCAAGCGAAAAGCACTCGAAATAATCCTTCGTAGAAATCGATTAAATATTTTGTAAAGCATTTAAAATATATGCAAGTTGAATGAGTAAAAATATTTTTGGTTGAAGCATTTTATCAAACATTTGATATCCAATATTTTGGTATTTGAAAAAAACATAAAATGTTTCAACAATGCATCTTTAAAACTATGAAAATGATAAGTAAATGCAATAAAAAAATAGACACAAATTTCTTTATGGATGTTCGGAGACTTCAAATGCTCCTACGTCACCCCTTCTTCTCCTTGGAAAGAATTCACTAGAAGACTTTGATTTATACAAACACTTATACAAACCCACTCAGCTAGGACTTACACCACTGCTTAAACTGAGCTCCTAGCACTCAAGATTGTAGGCAGCACCTCACAATCAGCATATTGTTTAATGTCTCATATGCAAAGACCACAAACACAATGTTTCACGTCTTTGTGTAAAAACTCACTCAACTAATATTTGAAGTTCAACTCTCTTGTATATGTGTGAGTGATTGTGTGTGAGAAATTTATCCTTTACAGTGTACATCTCAAATGTATCCTCACACAAGGGCTTGTGCTCTCAACTAGCTGATTTTTTCATGCTAACTGCCCATGCTTTGAATCCCCTTCGAAAGCTCTTGTTTGATCTTCAATATGTTGTAATTATAAGCCCCAACAATGATATATACATTAGACACAAGAATATGACTGTTTGAAAAGTTTCTGTACTGTTTCTGGAATTGCAACGGTCAAATTCACCTTGCTGAACATTTTCCCGACTGGTCAACGCAAGTAGTCGTTCAGTTCAACTGGTCTAGTTGGTCTGGTTCAGTTGATCAGCAGCTAGTTCAGTTCAGCTAGTTCAGTTGGTCTGGTTCAGTTGATCAATTGGTGTGCTGAAATCAGCCTAACTGATTTCCATTTGCACAGAACCAGTAGCTTCATTGTCATTTATCAGTATCTTAAACTTCAATTCAGACTTTGACTTCTGAAGATGATTTGTAGATATTTGTTTTATCTTTCCAATGCATACTGAATCACTTCATTTCAATAACCGAGGTGAGAGATATGGCCAAAATACCGCAGCTGCTCAAACCCAACTAATTGCTGTTTTCGTGTGATCAGTTCGGTAATTCAACGATCAGTTAGACCATGATAACATCCGATTTTGCCCAACTGACGTGAAGTACGACTTGTTCCAAATTTAGTTTTCTAATCAGTTCAATTGGCGGATTGTCATTTGAATCATCCAGTTGAGAGATATAATCAAAACACCTAAACTTGCCAGAAATTCAGTTTGTGCAGAATTCGGTTTCAGTTTGCTTATTGTGTTTGCAACTTCACACGTGATTTAATATGTTAGAAATACAATAACAAGTTGTGTTAACATCAAAATCAAGATTGCGAACATGAAATTTTCCAACATCGTGCCTATCAACTTGCTATTCCGCCTTCTCTATCTGGTATACATGATGTCTTTCATGTGTGTATGCTGCGGAAGTATCTTCCTGATGCTCTCATGTTCTTCAGCCAGACGAGGCAGAACTTGATGAAACTCTGAGTTATATTGAGAAACCGATCTAGATTCTAGATCGTAAAGAAAAGCAGCTCGGAACGAAGACTATTCCGCTTGTGCAAGTTCAGTGGAGTCGTCATGGCATTGAAGAAGGTACTTGAGAAACTGAATCAGATATGAGACAGAAATTTCCAGAGTTATTTCATTAATGTGAGTTTTCTTATTTAGCTTCTGTATATCTTCTTCATGTATGTGATTTGATTGCCTGTGATTTCGGGGATGAAATCAGATCTTAGAGGGGGAGAATTGTAATGCCCGAGATTTTGTTCTGTTTAATCCGATATTATTTATTTATAAATTGATGTGATTATAGAAGGACCACTTCGAGGCATGATTTGAGATAGCATGTGATATTGTGTTGTGCGAGGACAGAAGGTCTCGCGCATATGCGCGAGCGAGGCAGAAGACCTCGCGCATATGCGCGAGAAGAGGCGCGCATATGCGCGAGTATGTGAAATGAAGAAGTGCCGAGACAGTAGGTCTCGCGCATATGCGCGGGGAAAGGGTGCGCATATGCGCGAGCTGATGAATCCTGAATTGCCGAGACAGAGAGTCTCGCGCATATGCGCGAGACGTGCAGAATGTATATTGAGCCACATGTCTTTGCCATGCATAAAATGAGATTAATTCTTCAGTTCCCCTTCAGAATGTTCAGAGAAGAACCGAGAAAGCTTCAAGGTTTTCTTAGATTTTAAATTTGATTTGTGCAAGATTCATCCGTCAGAATTTCGATCCGAGTTGAGAAGTGTGTTTATCTCGTCAAAGACTTCAACGGGACGTAAGTTTTACTACTTTCTTTTATGATTTGAAAATATGATATTGAAATAATCATGATATGATTGTTATTATGTGTCCCTGACTTTGTGGTAATCGTATAATCGAAACTGGATCGAAGAACGGATACCGTATGAAATTGTTATCATTTTCCAGATTTGAATTGATTGAGAATATACAGATTTGATATTGGAATTGTGTTTATCGATTGATTATGAGTTGTTGAGATTGGTATATATTGATATTGTATTGCCGGTATATCGAGATTGTGCCGTTATGCCGTCGAAAGTTGATTTGATTAAAAATTCTTGTGTTGGGTTGTATATTGATATTGTACTCCTCAATAATGTCATTCCAGAATTGGTATTCAAAGCTTCAAAGACTGAGCAGAGCCAGATTGATCTACGTAAAGAAATGTATAAATCAATGTTAAACTGGGAAGATACGACTCGAGTCAGAGATAGCTCGAGTTTCCCAAAATCACATACTTTATTGTAATTGCTTTGATGTTTGCAATTCATGTGATTGATATGCTTAGTCTATTGATTTATAGCAAAGAATGCATAGAGTCTTTGGCAGATGTGCCATGTCGTTGGCAGAGGTGCCAAGTCACTGGACATTTGGTTTATATCGATGTTGCTTAGGAGTAGATCGACTCCTATTGTAGAGATTCGATATAGAAGGCCAAAGTTTGGGAATAAGAACGTACAACCATCTAGCTGGGAAGAGTTGGTGGGAGACTGTTGCGTTCTTATTCGAACCAGGATCCCTAGATAAGAGTCGAGTCAAGATTAAGATTCAAAGGGTTTGATTTACAGTTTTATATCGATTCATGTTTCTCAGATTATGATACATGCTATTGATAACTGTTCTATGCTTTTATATATGTTTATATGACTGCATGTATACGTTGTTTATACTGGGATTACATTTCTCACCGGAGTTATCCGGCTGTTGTTGTGTTTGTATGTGTGCATGACAACAGGTGGGACAGGATCAGGGTCGAGAAGAGGATGAGAGATTGAGTTTAGAGTGGAGATTCGGATCCAGAAGTAGAGTTGATTTTCATCACTTGATATGTAATGGATGAACAGTAGTTTGTTATGATTTTCTTTTGTACAAGACTTGTACTTGGATCTTGTGGTAAATATTCAACTTGATCTTATATTTGAATGAGATGGGACCTAACTTGTTGTAGAACTTTAAATACTTGTTTATAAAGTATTCAATTTTAAAAAAAAATATTTTATGACCCAATTTATTTAATTGTTCCCAGTTAATTCTAATAATGATTAAGAAGATGAGTTAGCGTCCGGGTCCCCACAGTTAAAAACTCAGTAAATCATTTAAAATGCCTCAGTCCTAACTTAAAATAAAATATCACGTTTTAAAATCGCCAAAATCGTCGTCGGTCTCTTTCCCTCGATCCCGCATCAAAAAATCGTCTGCAACATGAAACTCAAGAAGACATTTTAACGTGCATCACATAAACATAAATAATTTAAAATAATGCAAATTCAAAAATCATGCACCGCTAAAACTCTTTTTAAACTTAATTAGATAATTTAACAATTAAATAACTACACGGGTTTTACGTGTTCTGATTTTTGGGCTCTACAATTCCTCCCCACTTTCTTCCTCGAAATTAAGTCTTAACAAATAGTTCCGGGTAGCGATTTCTCATATCTGTCTCGGCCTCCCAAGTGGCTTCCTCCACTGATTGATTCAACCACCGGACTTTGACCAACTTGGTCACCTTGTTCCGAAGCTTCCGCTCTTGCCTATCTAGGATTTGGACAAGTCTTTCCTCATACGACAGATCTGGAGCCAACTGCAATGGCTCAAAGCTCAAGACATGCGAAGGGTTTGCTACATACTTCCTCAGCATCGAGACGTGGAACACGTTGTGTACCCCGGCCAGATTCGGCTGTAGGGCTACACGATAAGCTAGAGTCTCAACTCTGTCAAGTATCTCGAACGGTCCAATAAATCTTTGGCTGAGCTTGCCTCTCTTCCCAAACCTCAAAACACCCTGCATAGGTGCTATCTTCACGAAAACGTGGTAACCTACGGCAAACTCAAGATCTCTTCTCCTCTTATCAGCATAACTCTTTTGACAACTGTGTGCGGTCTTCATTCTATCTTGAATCTTGACCATCACATCTGCAGTCTGCTGAAAAATCTCCGGACTAAGTTCTGATCTCTCACGGACTTTATCCCAATGAATCGGCGATCTGCACTTCTCCCATACAGTGCCTCGTAGGAAGCCATGCCTATAGATGATTGGAAACTGTTGTTGTAGGCAAACTCCACTAGAGGTAGTTTTGTTTCCCAATTTCCATGGAAATCGATCACGCAAGCTCTCAACAAATCCTCCAAAATCTGAATCACTCGCTCAGATTGGCCATCTTTCTGATGGTGGAATGCTGTACTGAATAGTCGCTTTGTCCCCATGGCTGCATGTAAACTCTTCCAAAAATATGATGCAAACCTCGGGTCCCTGTCAGACACAATAGAAACTAGGATCCCGTGCAATCAGACTATCTCCCTGATATAGAGCTCTGCATACTGAGTCATGAAGAAAGTCGTCTTTACCGGTAAGAAATGAGCCAACTTAATAAGTCGATCCACTGTAATCCAAACGGCATTGGACCCTTTGACTGACCTTGGCAAACCAACAACAAAATCCGTAGTGATATTCTCCAGCTTTCACTCGGGGATAGGGAGCGGCTTAAGCATTCTTGCTGGCATCTGATGCACTGCTTTAACTTGCTGACAACTGAGACATTCAGACACAAATCGACGGATGTCTCGCTTCATACCTGGCAACAAATACAAAATCTGCAGATCCTTGTATATCTTGGTACCTCCTGGGTGTATAGAAAGAAGATATATATGTGCCTCTATAAAAATATCATCTCTGATCGGATCAATATTGGGCACCCACATTCTTCTTCTATATCTCACAATACCATCAGACACTGTGTAGAGTACACTGCCCTTGGCCTCGTCCTTCAGTTTTTATTTCTCTAACTGCTCATATGAAGGCTGGCCACTACGGATTCGGTCTACCAAAGAAGACTGGACTGTCAGATTAGAAAACATAGGAGCTATGCCCTTAGGATAAACCTTTAAACCAAACCTTTGAATATCTGACTGGAGAGATCTCTGCACTGACAGCTGTGCTACGAATGCAACTCTTCTGCTGAAGGCATCAGCCACAACATTAGCTTTCCTCGGATGGTAGCTAATCTCGCAATCGTAGTCTTTCACTAACTCCAACCACCGTCTTTGTCTCAAATTCAGCTTTTTATGCATGAAGAAATACTTGAGACTCTTGTGATCAGTAAATATCTGGCATTTCTCGCCGTACAAATAATGTCTCCATATCTTCAACGCAAAGACAACGGCAGATAGCTCAAGATCATGAGTCGGGTAATTCTTCTCTTGCAATTTCAATTGTTTGTAGGCATATGCTATGACCCGACCATGCTGCATCATTATTGCGCCTAACCCGAGCTTAAAAACATCGGTGTATAGTACAAAATTGCCTTGCCCTGCTAGCATGGCTAACACTGACGCTGAAATAAGAGCTTGCTTCAAAGTATTGAAGCTCTTCTGACACTCTCCACTCCATATGAATTTAACATTTTGTTAGTCAATGAAGTGAGTGGCACTGCAATTGAAGAAAATCCCTGAATAAATTTCCTGTAGTAGCTTGCTAAGCCTAGGAAACTGCGGAAATCTGATGCATTCTTCGGCTCAACCAGTTCCTTAACCGCTGCTACCTTAGCTGGATCCACCTCAATGCTACTGCTAAAAATTATATTACCCAAAAACACTACTTTCTCCAACCAAAATTCAAACTTACTAAATTTTGTAAACAACTTGCGACTCTGCAAGACTTGAAAAAATATACCCAAATGATGATTGTGCTCCTCATGGCTTTTCGATTAGATAAGAATGTCGTCATCGAACACTATGACGAACTGATCTAGGTAGGGCTGAAATACACGATTCCTGAGGTCCATAAAAATCGCTGGAGCATTCATCAGTCCAAACGGCATCACCAAGAACTCGTAATGCCCATATCTGGTTCTGAAGGCTGTCTTATGAACATTTGCGTCTTTTACCTTCAGCTGATGATAACCTGATCGAATAACTATATTGGAGAACACTGTAGCTCCCTGCAACTGATCGATCAAGTCCTCAATCCTTGGTAGTAGTTATTTATTTTTGATCGTTACCTTGTTCAGCTCTCGGTAATCGATACACAGCCTCATACTCACATCTTTCTTCTTTACAAAGAGCACTGGTGCGCCCCACGGTGAGAAACTAGGGCGAATAAATTCCTTGTCAAGAAGCTCCTGAATCTGCTGTTTGAGCTCTAGCAACTCAGGTGGGGCTAATCGGTACGGTGCCTTAGAGATTGGCACAGTTCCTGGCATAAGGTCGATGGCGAACTCAACCTATCTCTCTGGTGGAAGGCCTGTGACGTTGTCTGGGAAGACGTCAGGAAAATCTCTGACAATCGGTACATTATATATCGACGGAGTGGGTGCGTCAAGCGCTGAAACAAAGCTGGCCAAGAAAGCCTGACACCCCTTATGAATAAGTCTCCGTGCCTGCATGCAAGAGATCATGCGAGGGAAACTACTCCATCTATCCAGTTCAAAGAGAAATTGCTCTATGCCCAACGTTCTTACCAACACTGACATTTTCTGAAAGTCAATAAGAACTTTGTTCTTCGTCAGCCAATCCATTCCCAAGATGATATCAAATTCTGGCATCGGCAAAACAATCAGATCGACATACACTAGGTGGCCCTGCAATTCAAGATCGATGTCTCTGACCATGATAGTAGCTGATAGTTCTTCACCTGATGGGACTGTCACAGAGTAGATCACATTGAGTCCAATAGACTTGAAGTCCAGATTATTAGCGAATGTCTCCGAAATAAAAGAGTGAGTGGCCTCGGAATCTATCAAGGCCTTTGTGGCTACCCTCTTTGTGAAAATATTTCTTGAGAGACGTTAGCACAACACACGAAACTTATATCCCCAAAATTCTAATCTTAACCTCATGCATAGTAGAAGATCTCTACACAAAATCACCAAAAATACTCTAGCACACTAATAATCCCAAATAAAATTCAAAACTTGCATAGCAAAGATAATACGGTGCTGAATTAAATAAGTTACCGGTCAACAGGGTCGTGTCTGGGTTCGTCTCCTCTGCCTGCATGGCGAACACTCTCCCCTGAGTCGGCTGCCTCCACTATGGGCAGTCCTTCAGCACATGATCCCTGGCTCCGCATTTGAAGCATTTGCCCGATCCCCATAAGCACTGTTCTGGATGCTGGCGGTGGCACCTCGGGCACACCGGGTGCTCACCCGGCCTCTGAGGAGCCTTCTGCTGAGGGATAGGACCCTTGGCTTTCAGTGGTCCCTTAAATGACCTCTTCCCTTGCTGTCCATGGAAAGGACTCTTAAACTAGGGTCGTTGCTGCTGCTGCTGAGGTGCCTGATAGGGCCTTTTACCTTGTCTTTCACTCTCTATGTCCCTTTGGTCCTGCTCTGCCGCCAAGGCTCTAGACACAGCCACAACATAGGTAATAGGACCAGCAACTGTCACATCACGGCGCAAGATCGTCCGTAAACCATCCATAAAATGCCTCAGCTTCTCTTGGGCATCATTTGCAATTAGTGGCACAAAGTGACACCCCCTCTCAAACTTCCTAACAAAATCTGCAATGCTATTGTCCCCCTGTCGCAGCTTCATGAACTCCCTGGTCAGTCTGGATCGTACTTCTTCAGTGAAGTACTTGGAGTAGAAGACCTCCTTAAAGCCATCCCAAGTATATGTTTCTAGGTTCACTGACACAGATGCACTCTCCCACCACAATCTGGCGTCTCGTGTCAGAAGGAATGTGGCACACCTAACCCGGTCGGCATCCTGTAGCTCTATGAATGTAAAAATTACCTCGATGGACTTAATCCATCCTTCAGCTATCATCGGATCAATAGTCCCCGAGAACTCCTTTCGATCCATCCTCCTAAACATCTCGTAGACTGCACCTGGTCTGGGCCTCGCCCCTGTGTCTACTGCAGTCTGGTTCCCCGTAAACTGTGCGAAGATCTTTGTCATCCCTGCAAGCATATGAGCCTGCATATTTGGGGGTGGACGAGGAGGAGTGGCCCTCTCCCCATCCTGAGGCTCTCTATCCTCATCGTCAGCCCACGCAAAATCCTATGTATAGGAGGCATACTGTTCCAATATATACCCAACACGTAAACCCAATATGCATGAACATAATATTAATATCATAAGATGCACATAGTTTGAACTTAGACATGCACATGCAGAAATCAGGACTTGATGCTAAATACATGAAATAATTAAAAACTTTAAAACTTGCAGACTGAGGTGTGACTTCGTGAGCTTTTCGAAACTGGCAGTAGGCATAACCCTTTACAAGAACACCGCTCTGATCCCAACTTTAACGTATCGTACTTTTAAACTATTTTAAAATTTTGCCGGAAAATAAAAGTTTTCTTAAATAGATAGTAATAATTCAAAATGCAATAAGGATAAACTATTCAACCAAAAAATTTGCAAGAAAAAGGTTACAAATAGAGTTTGCTAAAAATAACTTGTTCAAACAATGTGAAGCAATCTCGTGAAAATCATATTATTAAAATCGTCATGCTTAAAAAATTAAAACATTGGCGGTCCGCGGGTTTGGCCTCCTGTACAATCCAAGCCGGCTCATTGGTCCCCACCCCTCGTCTCCTCATACGCGTCCTCACCTGCATCGACCAAGTCTTGTGAGTCTAAAGACTCAAAACGTATAAACTGGGAATAACAAGTAATACGTAATAAAAACCACATGCATTTTCAAAGTAGAACGTACATACTTAAACTTGAACGTAATAACATAAACTCAGACGTGCCATCATCATAAAACTATTCATAAACATGCTTGCATCATACATACTTGAACATGCATAAACTTCATCATTTTGCGTAGAGATATGTTTCAAAGCAAGTGACCCATACATAAATGTGCATGTTCAGACTAAACCACAGTACTGGGCTGACATGAAAAATTCACTACGACATACATGAGATCCCCAGTCATGCTTTATCGGGTGGATTGGTCCCTGGTAATGATTTATCGCTTTCCAATCTTGATCTAAACCCGGTCATGCTTTAACGGGGTGGAGAGGTCCTCGACCACGTTCACCGACTTCCAAACTTATTAAATTGGTCCCAAGACATTTAGCATACCTCAAAAATAAAACATTTTCCTTTGCACGTCGAACATACTTACATGGCATTGAGGGATTCGTTGGATCTCGCTTGGAGCCACTGGTGCACAAACTAACACAATTTTCAAGCACTTAACTTCCATAACTTAGACGTATTAGTCATGCTCACCGCCCGAAATGACAATTTACTTATGACGTTCTAAATAACTCGGACTTGACCTCTCTTATTCATCGTACTAAATCATGACATCGAACTCCAAAACAATATCTATATGAAGTGTGAACATTTCCCAAACATGGAATACATGAACTTAAAAATAGTGGTTTAAAAAGTAATGGACGGGCGCCTAGGCGCTCAGCACTAGTGCTGCAACACCACAAGGGCAGCACCCCGGCGCTAGACTTGCGGAAAACGGGCACTGCGGCGCTCCCTGGTGAGTGCTGCGGCGCTAATCCTGTGCACAACCAACCAAAATAACACATTTTTTATTCAATTTAAAACTCACGCTCAAATGACTCGAACCGATGCAACGATATTCAACCTAGGACGCTATGGCAATGTTCCAAACTCACGCAATGCCCCAAAACAACGATGCACCACAAACAACGCAACACAACCCGTGAACACGACCTTTTGACACCAAAGTTTTTCCTACGACTTCTAATGCAACCAAATGCATATCGACACGAAACGAAGCACCAAAAATTGAACCAACATCATACTTAATATACCTAAACGCAGCAGTGAACATCCAACGGTCCCCAACGAAGCCTGCAACAATAAACTTTACGAACACGTCATAAACACATTTTTTATAAAATCGCAGTTTGAGCAGTCCCACGAAAACGATCTTAACTCAATCGTTTCTTATTTAAAAATTAAGAATTTACTGTCAAATCAAAGATATCAAAAATTAATACGTTTTATATGTTGAAAACTTTTCCAGAAAATCAACCATTTTTTCACATAAATCGAAATGACAGCAGACACGTTTTCAGATCTAAAAATTTTGATCCAAAGATCATTTTAAACGTTTTTGTTCAAACTTTTCACAACATACATGGATTTTTACGCATAATAAACATCACAACACATAATATAACGAGATCGATGCAGAAACAATAGATTATACATGCTTTTGATCATTTAAAATTCTGAAACGACGATACCGAAGCGGAGGAGGTGCGAGGGTTGATCCGGAACGATTTGTGGCTCGATTTCTTGCAACAAAATCAAAGTGAGTTGCTGAAAAATTTGAAGGATGAGGGGAGGCTGCTGCAAGTTCTTATAACCCTAGGTTTTTCTTTAAAAAATGAAGTGAGAAAGCAAAGAAATGTGAGTGTGTGCGCTAACATGTGTAGTGTGTGTAAATGTGTGTGTATGCGTGCATTTTGGGTAAGATTAGGAGGTAATTAATGAGTTAATTGACTAATTAAAATGCTAATAACAAATAAACCCACTACAACAAATACTAATACCTCACTAAAATACTAGCATCACTAAATTTAAAATAAAACACACAAGTTTTCAACTTTAAAAGTTTAAAAATCCTAAAAATCACCTAATAATTAAATTAGGCTATTAAAATACTAAAAAACTCAGTAAATCATTTAAAATGCACCAATCCTAACTTAAAATAAAATACCAGGTTTTAAAATCGCTAAAATCGTCACCCGTCTATTTTCCTCGATCCCGCATCGAATAATCACCTGAAACATGAAACCCAAGAAGACATTTTAATGTGCATCACATGAACATAAATAATTTAAAATAATACAAATTCATAAATCTTGCACCGCTAAAACTCATTTTAAACTTAATTAGATAATTTAACAATTAAATAACTGCATGGGTTTTACGTGTTCTGATTTTTGGGCTCTACAGCTTCAGCTAGAAGTACATGTTCAGTCATGGCAGGCAACTAAACTGGTTCTTCAGTCTCTTGCAAAATAGCCTCTGAGGCTAGTTCTTCAGTTAGGCTTGGTCCTTCAACTGCTTCTCTAATTAGAACATTCAACTGGATATCAGCGGCGACTGATTGTATGACTTCGTCGATATTGGCCAGTGATAACTCAGCTTCAGTATATAGTTTAAGATGTTTAGGAGAAGATTGAAGAGCAGAAGTTGACAGCTGAGCATCCTTTGAAGAAGTAGCAGTTACTTGTGCAGTCGGTTCAGCAACTGTTTCTTGGGATGGTTGTGGTTGATGTGTTGATTGTTTAGCCTACTCTTCTGAGGAAGAATTTTGGGAATTCGATGAAATAGTCAGCTCTTGACCTATTTCCCAATCTTTGATCTTCATCTGCAGTGATAATAGATCCGTGTCCAACTGATCATAAACTGCTTTGTCATTGAAGGCAGTTGGACTGGTGGGATAATAGTTCTTGCATAGCTCGGCTATGACTTGAGCCAGCTTCTTAGCACACATCAGATCAAAAAAGTAATTCATTCTCTCCAATGCCTGAAAAATTTTTGCAGCTTTGACTATTCTCAGGACTATCGTTTCCAAAGCGACGAATTTATTCAAACCTGAATTTCTCTACAGTCGGTTGGCAAACACTTCAGTCCTGTATCTGACCCATTCATTGTAAGTTTTCAGCTTCAATTCAGAAAAATTATTTACTTCTTCCCATACTAAATCATTATGAGTCTGAATCGAGTTTGTTGGTATGGGCTTTTCAATCATCTTGCCCTTACCTTTCGAGTCAAATAGAGCATGAGAAATGCTCAGCCCTGAAACACTTGCATCCACTTTTTCTCGGATCACCACTCTCTTTGGTATGGCAATAGGTAGAGTAGTTGGGCCAGTGATGGTGATCAGTGGTGCTTTTACTCCAAATATTTTCTTCTTATCACCAGATTCAGTGATGGTGTTTTCGGAGTGAGCAGTTGGAGGTAGTAATTGTTGTTCAGTTGAGGAAGCAGCCGAAACTACCGTGATTGGTATTGCGCTGATTGGCTGTTGAGCTCCAGTGTTCCTCAATCTGTCATCAAAGATAGTTTCCAAAATAGTTGCGGGTTTGGTTTTTTGAGTCCTTGGCTTCTTCAAAATTTTTGGAGAAAGGGTTTTCTCCGATTCAGTCCCACTTACAATCAGTTTCCTCTTGATTGTCTTCTTCTTAGCCAAGTTCTTGGTTTTCTTGACTGATTCACGAGCTGCCTGCGTCCCAATATCCTTCAAGAGATATGGCCAGCTTGGTCTTCGGAGGCTGAACATTTTTGGCAGAGAAGACTTTGTACTTGGATGACTTCTCAGAAGAGTCATCCACCAAACCGTTGTGCTTAAGAAGAAAACCGATCGGCACAGCAAAGCCTTTGGACTGTTTTGATGATTGAACCATGTTCTTCAAAATATTGAACTGTATGGTTGACATGTTTAGCTTGCGTCCATTCACCAAAGCAGCCAATATCTGAAATTTCTCGAGTGTGAAGGCAGTAAAGGAACCTGCCTTGGGTAGAACACCTTTTTCTACTCTGTCTGCCAGCAACTGATACTCATCGTTGAGCTCCAATAGCTCGGTTCTTGAAATATTGAATATCGATTAATTAAATCGAGTTTGGTATTCAAACCAAGCGAAAAACACTCGAAATAATCCTTCATAGAAACCAATTAAATATTTTGTAAAGCATTTAAAATATATGCAAGTTGAATGAGTAAAAATATTTTGGTTGAAGCATTTTATCAAACACTTGTTTTGAAATATTTTGGTATTTGAAGAACACAAAATGCTTCAACAATACATCTTTAAAAACAATGGAAATGATAAGTAAAGCAATAAACAAATAGACACGAATTTTTTTATCGATGTTCGGAGAGTTCAAATGCTCCTACGTCACCCTTTCTTCCCATTGGGAAGGATTCACTATAAGACTTTGATATATACAACTACTTGTACAAACCCATTCAGCTAGGACTTACCCGGACTTACCCATTGCATAAACTGTACTCTTAGCACTCAAGATTATAGGCAGCACCTCACAATCAGCATATTGTTTAATGTCTCATATGCAAAGACTACAAACACATTGTTTTACGTCTTTGTGTGAAGACTCACTGAACTAAACTTTGAAGTTCGACTCTCTTGTATATGTGTAAGTGATTGTGCGTGAGGAATTTATCTTTTACAGTGTACATCTCAAATGTATCCTCACACAAGGGCTTGTGCTCTAAACTAGCTGATTTCTTCATGTTAACTGCCCATGCTTTGAATCCTCTTCAAAAGTTCTCTTGTTTGATCTTCAATATGTTGTATTTATAGGCCCCAAAAATAATATCTACGTTAGACACAAGAATATGACCATCTGAAAAGTTTATGTACTGTTTCGGAGATTACAACGGTCAAATTCGCCTTGCTGGACATTTTTCCGACTAGTCAACTCTGGTCAACTCAACTGATCGTTCAGTTCAACTGGTTCGGTTCAGTTTCAGTTGGTCTGGTTCAGTTCAACTGGTTCGATTCAGTTTCAGCTGGTCTGGTTCAGTTACAGTTGGTCAGCAGCTGGTTCAGTTTAACTTGTCAGCAGCTGGTTCGGTTCAGTTGGTCTGGTTCAACTTGTCTTCAGCTGGTTCAGTTTCAGCTGGTGTGCTGAAATCAGCTAGGCTGATTTCAGTTTGCGCAGAACTAGTAGTTTCATCATCATTTATCAGCATCAGCTTCGATTCAGACTTTGGCTTTTGAACATGATTTGTAGATCATCGTCTTATCTTTCCAACACATACTGAATCGCTTCATTTTGATTACTGAGCTGAGAGATATGACAAAAATAACGCAACTGCTCAAACCAAACTGATTGCTATTTTCAGGTGATCAGTTCGGTAATTCAACTATCAGTTAGACCATGATAACTTCCGATTTTTCCCAACTGACAGAAACACGACTTGTTCCAAATTGAGTTTTTTGATTAGTCTAGTTGGCGGATTGTCATTTGGATCATCCAGCTGGTAGATATTATCAAAACACCGAAGCTCGTCAGAAATTCAGTTTGTGCAGAATTCGGTTTTAGTTTGATTCTTGTGTTAACAACTTCACACTTGAGTAAATATGTTAGAAACACAATAACAAGTTTTGTTAACATCAAAATAAAGATTGCAGACTTGAAAAGTTCCAACAATCTCCCCCTTTTTGATGATCACAAAACTTGGATAAACAGTCAACTCAACTAACATATTTCTCCCCCTTTTTGTGTGAATCAAAAAGTCATATTTTCAAAACATTTTAAACAGAATTTTCTCTCCCTCAATATTTAAAAATAATAACTCCATTAAAATTTTAATGAGTTCTCCCCCTATATTTTTGAAATTTTGAAAATTATAAAAGAAGAGTGATAACTAACGAATTTTCTCCATGATTCATTTTCTGCTGTAGCACATATGCTCTGTCTTCAACAAATACACTGTATTTTCTCGGGCATATTTAGGCTGCAAATTTTATACCGCTGTAAACCTCTATGAGTCTAGTTTGCAACGCAAAAAGCGGTTTTTCGTTTGTACATTTGAACAAGGAGATATGCCATTTTTCCTACAGTCGCTGCAAGCTGCACGAAAATTCAGTTTTGCATGTATATGTTTAAAAAATCTGAAATTTTCGAATTTTAAACATCAAAATCAGTTTCAATGTTCTTTCAAGAACACCCTCTCTGATACCAATTGATAGGATCGATTGGGGGGATCATCATTGAGCTACAATAGCTCGGTTCTTGAAATATTGAACACCGATGAATTAAATCGAGTTTGGTATTCAAACCAAACAGAAAACACTCGAAATAATCCTTCGTAGAAACCAATTAAATATTTTGTAAAACATTTAAAATATATGCAAGTTGAATCAGTAAAAATATTTTGGTTAAAGCATTTTATCAAACACTTGGTATGCAATATTTTGGTATTTGAAGAACACATAAAATGCTTCAACAATGCATCTTTAAAAACAATGGAAATGATAAGTAAAGCAATAAAAAAATAGACACGAATTTGTTTATAGATGTTCGGAGACTTCAAATGCTCCTACGTCACCCCTTCTTCCCCTTGGGAAGGATTCACTAGAAGACTTTGATTATACAACTACTTGTACAAACTCATTCAGCTAGGACTTACACCACTGGCTAAACTGAACTACTAGCACTCAAGATTGTAGGCAGTACCTAACAATCAGCATATTGTTTAATGTCTCATATGTAAATACTACAAACACATTGTTTTACATCTTTGTGTGAAAACTCATTCAACTAAACTTTGAAGTTCAACTCTCTTGTATATGTGTGAGTGATTGCGTGTGAGGAATTTATCTTTTACAGTGTACATCTCATATGTATCCTCACGAAAGGGCTTGTGCTCTCAACTAGCTGATTTCTTCATGCTAACTGCCCATGCTTTGAATCCTCTTCAAAAGCTCTCTTGTTTGATCTTCAATATGTTGTATTTATAGGCCCCAACAATGATATATACGTTAGACACAAGAATATGACCGTTTGAAAAGTTTATGTACTGTTTCTGAGATTGCAACGGTCAAATTCGTCTTGCTGGACATTTTTCCGACTGGTCAACTCTTGTCAACTCAACTGGTCATTTAGTTCAACTGATTCGGTTCAGTTTCAGCTGGTCTGGATCAGTTCAACTGGTTCAGTTTCAGTTGGTCAGCAGCTGGTTCAGTTCAACTGGACAGCAGCTGGTTAAGTTCAGTTGGTCTGATTCAACTGGTCTTCAGCTGGTTCAGTTGGTTCAGTTTCAGCAGGTGTGCTGAAATCAGCTAGGATGATTTCAGATTGTGCAGAGCATCTTAAGCTTCGATTCAGACTTTGACTTCTGAAGATGATTTGTAGATCATCGTCTTATTTTTCCAACGCATACTGAATCGCTTCATTTTAATGATTGAGCTGAGAAATACGAACAAAATACCGCAACTGCTCAAACCCAAGTGATTGCTGTTTTCGTGTGATCAGTTCGGTAATTCAACGATCAGTTAGATAATAATAACATCCGATTTTACCCAATTGACGTGAAACACGTCTTGTTCCAAATTGAGTTTTATGATCAGTCAAGTTGGCAGATTATCATTTGGCTCATCCCACTGGTAGATATCATCAAAACACCGAAGCTCTCCAGAAATTCAGTTTGTGCAGAATTTGGTTTCAGTTTGCTTCTTGTGTTAACAACTTAACACTTGAGTAAATATGTTAGAAACACAATAACAAGTTTTGTTAACATCAAAATCAAGATTTTGAACTTGAAAAGTTCCAACACAGTAGTTGTAATCTTCCCTTCAGCTGAGAGGAAGCCGTTATTGTAGAAATGCTGAACTTCTTTGGAATACATTTCTTGAGCGGATGGCCCAAGAAATTTCCTCAACACTGATGATTCCAGTTTCTGAAAGATACATTGAATGTCATCCTCCTTAATAAAGAGGACAGAGTCGAAATCAATTGCTACAACATTAAGCATGTAGGCTGGAAATTGGCTTGCCATTCTTGATTGAATATCTGCGAGAAAGAAAGATTTCTGTGTGTTTGATAAGTTCTGAAATTTGAATTGCTCGTGAAGAAACTAAAATGAGGCGGAACAATTACTTATGTTTGTGATTGTTCAAATTTTTGGACACGTTTTAGTCCAAGATAAATTGAATAAAAAAGTGTTTTCGTGCGGTGAAAAAAATAGAAATCTAATGGACTACGTGGGGCCACATTTCATATAACTATTCAATGAATGACATAAATTAAAAGTGTAATTTTAACAGCCACATCTCGTAATATGGAATGCTTATTGATTAATCAGTTAACTTATATGAAAAGACTAGTTAGGTCAATAACTGAGTGATCACTTGAAAACTGAATCAGTTCAATTGAAGACCAACTGACTATTTTCTTATAATTTAACTGTTTAGAATTGACATTCCCCCTAAATAAGTGCATATAAGTAAATAAGAGTAAGAAAAACTCAGTCTGAATAAATTAAATGCATTCAGTTGATTGATGTCTCTTCGTCTTCTGTTTCTTCAGTTGGAATCTGTCTATAAATAAGATCAAATTCATTACATATTAACATTAGCAATTAAGCACCGATAGATACATTAAGCAATTCCAACAAGCCGAATCCTGCGGCAAGACTTCCACGAGTGGAGAGGTTGAAGAGAGACATTGAAGATTATGACTTTGAAAGAGTCATGTCCACGTGGACTAAGATTCACGACCTCCAGACCATCCAGCAGGCAGTTGCTACTGACAAACAAAAGGCAACTGAAAGCAAGTATAAGAAATGTCTCGATGTCATTCACACTTCAGACCTTGCACCTAACGAAGGTCTTTACTACTTGATGCTGAGGAAGGAGCAGATCATGATGGAAAGAATTGCTATATCCGAAGGCTTTGGAAGAATTGCCTGCAATGAACTGTCTAGTTGGATGTCTATTTGGCTATATGCCATTGAGAGAGAGATGAATCGTGTAATTAAAGAAAGATTTTATCAATAAAATTGCTATTTTGATTCATTGTTGTTTTCGTTCTTCATACTAACTGATGGTTAGTTTGACTAAAGAACAGTTGACTAACTGAATAATAATTAACAATCAACTGACATTTCAAACAGATATAACAAAGCAACTAATATTAAGACAAATCAATTAAACCAAGAATATTTCGAAAGTAAGAAAACTTAGTCTCGAGTAATGGCTTTGTGAAGATGTCATCTGCTTGTTGTTTAGTTGAAAAGTACTCCAGTCTGATTGCCTTCTTTAGATCATGATCTCTGATGAAATGATGTCTGACGTCGATGTGTTTGGTCCTGGACTGAAGAATTTGATTGTATGTAATCGCAATTGTGCTTGTATTATCACAGATTGGTGATTCTTCTACAATGACTCCATAGTCTTTCAGTTGTTACTGAATACAGAGCAGTTGAGCGCAACAGCTTCCAGCAGCTAGATATTCTGCTTTAGTTGTGGAAGGTTCTATGGATGTTTTTTTCTTGCTGAACCATGAAATCAGTATGTCTCCAAGAAACTGACATAATCCATTGATGCTTTTACGATCTAGCTTACACCCAGCATAATCCATATCTGAATACCCAACTAAATTGAAAGATGAGTCCTTAGCATACCATAAGCCCACATTTGTTGTGCCTTTAAGATATTTCAATATGCTTTAGCAACGGAAAAGTGAGATTTCTTAAGATTTGCCTGAAATCTAGCACACATGCAAACAACAAATACAATATCAGGACGACTAGTAGTTAGGTATAACAAAGAACCCATTAAACCTCTGTAGAGTGTCGTCTCAACTGATATTCACCCTTCATCTTTATCTAATTTAATCGATGAACTCATGGGAGTACTTGCAGCTGAACATCTCTCCATGCCAAATTTCTTAAGCAGTTCCTTTGTGTATTTGGTCTGACTTATAAAAGTACCAATTTCAAATTTCTTCACTTGCAGACCGAGAAAGAACGTCAGTTCAACCATCATACCCATCTCAAAATTTTATTGCATTAACTTGAAATTTCTCGCATAATTTGGGGTTAGTTGACCCAAAAATAATATCATCAACATATATTTGCACAAGTAAAATATGATCATTCTTTGAAAATTTGAACAGAGTCTTGTCAACTGATCCAACAGTAAAGTTATGATTAGTTAGAAATTTTGAAAGAGTTTCATATTAAGCTCTTGGAGCTTGTTTAAGACCATAAAGAGCTTTGTTCTAATGATAAACATGATCAGGAAGAGAGTGATTAACAAAATCTTGTGGTTGTTCAACATATACTTCTTCCTGCAATTGACCATTTAGGAATGCACTCTTGACATCCATTTGGTAGACTCTAAAGTTTTTGAATGAGGCATAAGCAATGAATATTCTGATCGCTTTCAGTCGTGCAACTGATGTATATGTCTCGTCGTAATCTATTCCTTCTTCTTGCCCATATCATTGTGCTACAAGCCTTGCTTTATTGCGCACAACTGAATCTTCTTCATTTAGTTTGTTTTTGTAGACCCACTTTGTACCTATAATGGTTTTAGAAATTGGTCTTGGAACTAAGTTCCAGACATCGTTATGGGTAAACTAATTTAGCTCTTCTTGTATAGAATTTATTCAGTTAGGATCAGCAAGAGCTTCATCAGTTTTATTTGGTTCAAGTTGGGAAACAAAAGTTGAATGGATAAATAAATTAATCATTTGATTCCGAGTTCTTACTGGATCAGATAGATTACCTATTACCAATTCTGTTGGGTCTGCTTTCTTCCATCTGTAGTCAGCATTCGTTGGATCGATTTTAGCAACTGGTTCAGTTAGTAACTGAACATTTTCTTCAGTTTAAGTTGCTGCTGCTTCAGTTGGTATTTAAATCTCATCATTTTTCTCCACCAAGTGATGAACATGAACAATTTCATGTTCAACTGATTGATCCAATATCTCTGGTTCAGGTGTTTGAAGGAGATTTCGATTGATATGAACTTCTTCTTCATTATCATCCTCCAAACTGATGTCTGTAAAGCGATCAACTAGCTCCACTGGATCAGTTGGCATATCAATTAGTGCAGATTTATCAAATACAAATAAAGTGTATTACTTTATTTGTTATACTCCATAATCTTTACTAACTAATGAATAACCTAGAAATATTTCTTCTGCAGACTTTGCATCAAATGCTTTTAAATGATTTTTTTCATTATCTTGAATAAAACATCTGCAGCCAAATATTCTGAAGTAAGATACTAAAATTTTATGTCCATTCAAGATCTCATATGGCGTTTTTAAATGAATTTTGTTAATAACTGATCTGTTCTGAGTGTAACATGCAGTGTTTACTGCCTCTGCCCAAAACCTCTGAGAAATACCTGAATCAACAATTATTAATATAGCAGCTTATTTAAGGGTTCGATTTCTTCTCTCATCTACACCATTTTGCCGAGGAGTTCTTGCTGCTGAGAGCTTATGCTCGATCCCAATATTTTCTAAAAATTGTGGAAGATTTTGATTGATGAATTCAGTCCCTTTATCTGACCTTATTCTGTCAATACCAACTGATTTTTCATTTAATAATCTTTTGAAAAGTTTAATCAGTTGTGCTGCAGTTTGGTGTTTTGATTTTAAAAAGATAACCCAAGTAAATCTTGAAAAATCATCAACAATTATCAAGGTGTATTTCATTCCCCCTAAACTCATGACTGGTATTGGACCAAAGGATCCATATGCAGCAATTCTAAGCATCTGGAGGAAAATTTACTACCCTTGTTTTTAAATGAAGATCTTACTTGCTTACCAAACTGACATGCTGACCAACTACAAGATCATGGTTACTCAGATAAGCAATAGACTTAAAATTTAAGTGGTTCAACCTTTTATGGCACAACTATTTTTTAGAATATTTTAAAGCTATAAAAAGAACTGGTGCATTAGGTTGACCATTCCAACTTACTTTGTAAGTATTCCCACAACTATTGCCTGTTAAAATGATCTCATTAGCTGAGTTTCTAACTGTACAAGTGTGTCTGTTGAACTGAACTGAGAAATTGTTGTCGCATAATTGACTAATGCTAATCAAGTTATACTTCAAATTCTCAACAAGCAAAACATCTTTAATGATAAAGTTACTATGGATAAGCTTACCCTTACCCAGAATTCTACCTTTGGAGTTGTCTACAAAATTGATGTTTGGACCAGTGTATTTGATCATTTGGGATAGCAAATTTGCATTCCCTGTCATATGTCGCGAGCAACCACTGTCCAGATATCAAATTGATTCTTTGGCTGATGTACCTCTCACCTGTTCACTAGTTGATTCAAGTTCTGTGTCATTATCCATCAGACATTTCACTTCTTCTTCATCGCTGGAGCTGCTTGAGCTCTCAGATTTTTATTCATCGCTGTCAGTTTCTGCCCATTTGGATTTACTTTTCTCGGCTAGAAGAACTTCGTGTTTCTTTCTGAATGATTTCTTATCACCCTTGGCTCTTCTCCCATGCTCAAATGATTTCTTTCCCTTTTCAGCTGAGCATCGACTATCCTTCTTTGGCTTAGGACAGTCAGTAATAAAGTGTCCAGTTTTGCCACAGTTGTAGCAAGCATTTGGTTCTTCCTTGGTGTTATTATTCTAATATTGTCTTTTGAAAGAACCTTGATTTCTTCTCATGAATCTTCTAAATTTTTTGACAAATAATGACATTGCGTCATTACTTAATTGATCAGCAGTTTTTTTAACTGAACCACTTGGTTCCAATTTGACAGCACTAAGATTAAGTGTAGATGTTGGTGTTGTAGGTTCTCCTTCTCTTGTTTGCAAATCGAACTCATAGGCTTTTAGATCACCAAATAATTCATGTAGTTCGACCTTATTCAGGAACTTTGATTCTCTCATGGCCATGGTCTTGACATCCCACTCCTTGGGAATACCTCGCACCAATTTCAGCCCAATTTCTTTGTTTGAATACACTTTTCCAAGTGCATTCAGTTCATTTATGATGATGCTGACTCTCTCATCGTATTCGTTCATAGATTCTTCAGTCTTCATTTTAATATTATCGAACTTCTGAATAGCAACTAAGAGTTTTTTTTCTTTGGTTTGCTCATTGCCTTCGCAGAGCTGAATTAACTTTTGCAAGATTTCTTTTGCAGTCTTGCACATTTTTATCTGGCTGAAAGTAATTTTATCCAACGTTTTGTACAAGATATCTTTAGCCACATTGTCCAAATTGGTTTTCTCTGGTCTTCTGCAGTCCATTATTCTCTGGGCTTTTCAATGCTATGTGTTGCACCATCAGTTCTGGCAACAGCAGTGTTTGCTTTCAGTATTTTCATGGGTCCGTCAGTGATAATGTACCACATATCATCATTTTGTGCAGCTAGATGAGCCTGCATTCTAATCTTCCAATCGTCAAATTCTTCTCTAGAGAACATTGAAATTTTGTTAAAGAAAGACATGGTAATCAGTTTTGTAGGTAGGAACATTCAGGAACAAGATTAAACTGCTCAGATACCACTTGTCAGGATCGATTGTTAGTGAAGAAGTTTTTAGAGGGGGGTTGAATAAACACTTAACAGTTTTCACAACTTCTTTGAATAATGAATCAATTTGGTTATATAACTGAATTCAGGAATCTTGTTTCTCAATATCAATCAGTTAGCTAAAGAAAAAGTACGAAAATAAACTTAATGATAAATAAAATAAAAACTGAAATTAGGGGACGCAAGATTTGTGGATGTTCGGAGATTTCAAACACTCCTACGTCACCCTTCTATCTCGAAGATACGATATTTACTAAAAGACTTTGATCTATACACCGATTTGTACAAACCCACTTTAGTTTTGGACTTAACAATGCCAAACTCAAAATCTTAGTTTCAATACAGTTTATCAGTACTCAACTGATATGTAACTACTTAGCATAACTGATCTCTACAAGATCGAAAATACACTAGTGAATGTTTGTGCTTTTAAGCTCGAAGTATAGCCTTTAATGATATGAATATGTATGTTAAGCATGCGCTTTTGAGAGATTTAGAACATAAAGAATATGCACAGACTTTTGCTTGATAACTGATTGCTCGATTTTTGGATTACCCTTGTTCAGCTGATCTTTTCGGATATTTATAGGCTTTGCTTTCAACGGTAACAATAAATCCATATGAATTTTTATATCCGTTGTATAGCCACGTCAACATTCTTCTGACAATCGTACAATGTAGCTTTTCTGATATGCGGAGTTCCCACTATGTGTTGCAGTCTGCTCTTGTATAATTGTTGGTTGGTAGCTACATTCCTTAACTGATGACGTGTCAAACTGATTTATTAGTTGACAAAGCCGATAGGATTAACTGATTGCCCTCTACTGGTTGTAGTTTAACTGATCAGTTTCAACTGATCATCTAGTTGACTACGTAGTTTAGTTAGCTTATTTCAGTTTCCTTAAATACACACTAATCTTCAGTTCGGACAACTGTAAGTTTAAGATTTGTTTTTAGTTAATTTACTTTCAGTCTTCTTGATCAGTTGTTCAATCTTCTCACACTCAGTTTTTCAAACTCTGAAATTAAGTTCCCAAAAACATTTAAGTAAGTAAATCATGCGTTTTAAAATTCATCTCATCACTGACTAGAAAAATAACTGCAGTTACACGAAATCTTAAAATTTGACAACATCGAGGAGTTACTATTTAAATAAAGAACACCAACGAATATCTAAAATTATGGCCATCACCAGAGCATAAAAAAAATCATAAACATGTGAAACTACTGTTTAAACCCCTAACTCCTAAACATAATATGCGGAAGGATGCAAGGTCCTTGGGTTAACATGTCAACCCCCAGCTCCGCCTATTCAGTCTTCAGCGCCTCCAGTCTCAACATCTCATGATCACCTGCATTAATCACACCTAGTGAGTCTAAAAACGCAACACTCCTGAACCGTAATAACAAGTACAAATAAATATCTTGCAACAGTGAAAAGTATTGTAATTAACATAAGTTTCATGATCTTCGAAAAGCATAAACGTAAGCGTAAACATATTCATTTCAAATCTTCTAATATCGTATCAACATATACGTGTTCATTTTTCCTTATTGAATTCAGATCACTAGTTGTGACTTTTGTATCAGCTCTAAGTTGATGGATCCATCTACGTATAACTGCGGTACCCGGCTAGCGGGGACATCAGCGACAGTTTTACCCGTCCAATGAGCCTTGGCCTTACATGTTCTTGTTCGTATTAGTCACAACCAACACACTTCCATAAAAAAAACATGTCATAATATTCATAACTTGTAATGCATATACATACCTTTTCTTAAAACCAAGCATGCAACATGTTCCTAGAATTAACATAAAAATTAATGTTCAATATCGACATATACATTTTACATATGCATGAACAGTTGTCAGGGCACTGCCAGGACTGCTAACATACTCAGTTGTGAAAATGCCATGTTCCCAACCACACTTATCGAAAGCCTTAAAAACATAATTGCAACAATTTCTTATACGTAAACTCGAGCTCAGACCTTAATTTCTATAATTCTCTTAAAACTTAGACCGGAGTCCTGTTTTAGTACAAACTTAACCAAACTTAAACCATATTTCAAAAGCTCCTAACCAAACCCTATATGAATCAATTAAACTATCAACAAACTTGAAAAAAATGTCATATCAACACCCAAAACGAACCATGCTCATCAAAATCAAATATTTTCAAGTGCAGGACTAGCGCCTAGGCACTGGCCGAGTAGCGTTGCGTTTCTTGTAAGAGCCAAGGTGGCATGCATCAGCGCACAAGTGCTACAAGAGCTAAAGCTCAAGTGCGACGGTGCTGAAAAGATAGCGCTGCGGCGCTAATCCTGCAGGCAAAAAAGGAAAATTTCCAACTCAAAGCCAAGACATCGAACACTCACCCAACCCGGACTAGCCTCGAACAAACACATTCTAAACCACAACTAGACCTTCCTGCATTGCCCTAGCCATGATCCTTAAAACCATACTTTCGAATACACGAGACACAACCGAACATCTCAAAATCGAGCCCTAACCATGACTAGCTTCCTCTATTCAATCCTAACCACGTCTCCAAACAACCTTGGCACCGCTACACACCTTGAAACAACCGATCGAACCAAAAACCCTAATCCGAAACATGTATGTCCGATCGATCTTTACATAAACATGAAACTGCATCGATCTCAATGTCTAGACGCTATCAATTAGACGTGTCTGAGTCCCCTACCAATCAGTTCCAGGCAACCACTTCAACCATAGCCAAAAACGTTGCATGACAAGAAAATGCACATTTTCTTGTGGAAATCATGTGAAACTGAATACCCTCTGTAGTTCAATTAATTATCATGCAAACACAATTCAAAACACATAATATGATGTGAACAATGTGAAAAGAAGGGAATCGAGCGTGCCTTATTGCAAAAACGTATGAAAAATGATAACCAACGAAGCGAGGGACGAACATCTGAGGAGGGAGCGACGTTTCTACCGAATATTCTTGCAAAATGTGAACAAAAGCTGCTGGAATTTTCAAGAGGGGAGGGCAGACGATGGAGGTGGGAGGGGGATAGGGTTATGGTAAAGAAAAAAATGAAAATAGATTAAAAGAATGGGCCAAGTTTTGATATAAAAGAGGCTAGCGATCTAGGCCAAAAACTCCTACTAAAATAGGCCCATCAGGCCCAAAAATTTGCACGTAAAATAGTTCATTTTTCTATGTTTTAAAAAATATTACCCGAACCCTCAAAAAAGTTCTCCGCTTAGCTCAACTGGTAATAACACTTTTAGAATCTAGGCACTTAAGCCTGGAGGTCCTGGGTTCAAGTGTTGAGGGAGGTGAAATTAACCATTTTCCAGGGGTGATATATTCCATGAGTGACGGTACATGGGCATGGGCTACGGCTAATGCTGGACCATCCTAACGACCCGTGACTAGTAGTGGTGCATGGGTATGGGTCGAGGCCCATGTTGGTTCAGCCTAATGACTCATGATCATTACAAAGAAAGTGCATTTTTTATGTTGGTTCAGCCTAATGTCCCATGATCGCTACAAAAAAGGCTCTTTTTTTGTAACGATCATGGGTCATTGAGCTGAACCAACATGAGCTTCGGCCCATACCCATGCACCACTACTGGTCATGGGTCGTTAGGATGGTTAAACATGAGCCGTAGCTCATGTTCATGCACCGCCACTCATAGAATATTCCACCAACGTAAAGTTTTTTCTTTCGCCTCCATCAACACTTTAACCCAAGACCTCCAGGCTTAAGTACCTAGATTCCTAAAATGCTGATACCTATATTACTAGGTTCAAGTGTTGGTGGAGGCGAAAGAAACCACTTTCCAGGGATGGGATATGGGCTAAGGCTCATGCTGGACCATCCTAACGACCCATGACCAGTAGTGGTGCATGAGTATGGGTCGAGGCCCATGTTGGTTCAGCCTCATGGCCATTGATCGTTACAATATGTTTGCATGAACTTCTACGTTTTCTTCGAGTTTTGATCGTCGCCTTCGTTAGGCAGTACCTAAGGATAACAATTATGTATTGGGATGTTTTTGGGTGTGTTTAGATGTCATTTGATGTTTCATGATGGGGCTAATGGCTCTCGTACAGTAGGAAACTGAAACAAGAGCATGGCCGCACCAAAGTGGGCGTGCACGGGTTTCACGTCAGGTTTGGTTGATGGTTGGACTTGGGTGCGTGGCTATGGTCCGTTATGGTACTGTTAGGGTCCGGTTTGGTAGCATGGGTTGGAGCCGTGAGTTACAAGTGAGCGCGCGTGAGTGTGTTTGCAAGTTAAGGTGCACGATTTTGGGTTGTTTGAGAGGCTGTGCGTTATGGGCAATAACGAGCTGGATCAAAGGCTTAAAGGAGGTCTAAGGGTCGATTCTAGGGCTTGGTTCAGGTTTTGTTCTATTTAGAATCGATATAAAATCATACGGAAATCATGGGTGCCATAGCGTCACTCTTGGGGCAGTTTGTGTCTATATGGTTTGTTGTGCATGGTACAACGTTTGGGCATGGTTCAAGGATGGTCTAGTGCCATGTGCAGTAGGTTAGGATGTATTTTATGCATGGGTCGAGTCTCAAGTCGATCGGTACG
This sequence comes from Primulina tabacum, assembly GCF_025594145.1. Lineage (NCBI taxonomy): Eukaryota > Viridiplantae > Streptophyta > Magnoliopsida > Lamiales > Gesneriaceae > Primulina > Primulina tabacum. The sequence goes on along the minus strand of NC_134550.1, from coordinate 44,307,381 downwards.
TCCTAACTGGTTCTATTTTATTCGGGAGCCTTAGGTGTCCGAATGCACCTTATGGACTGTTTTGGGAATAAATTTTAGTATGTTAGGGCAGCATGTCCATGGACGATCCGATGAGGTTCACTATGTTCGTAAGTATGTGTGACGTGCAAAATAATTATTTTTGAGGTATAAGATTTGTCTTGTGGCCAAATTATGTTACGGGTTTGGAGGTTAGAGAACGTGTCTGGGGACTCTCCAACCTCTTCGGAGGAATTATGTTATGTTTAGGAGCAGATTTCCAGTCCAAGAGATGTAGTGATCCCTACCAGCCCATTACCGTGGTTTAGTTTGATCAAAAGATTTATGTTATGGGCCACTTGCATTGAACAGAACTCTACGCAAAATGATTTACTATTACGATTATTATGACTAGTATAAAAATATGATTTTATGAAATGATTTATACAGGAAAGTCGTGTTATACGTATTTATCTTTATATTATGCTATATACGAACTATGTTAAAATTGCATGAATTTTTATTTCGTATTACTTGTTATTCACGATTTATGCACGCTGAGTGGTTAGACTCACTAAATTTGATAAATGCAGATGATGTTTTTGACGATACGGGAGGTGGTTACCAGTGAGCAGGCTCGGGCCAGTGGCAGTGCAAACCCTGGACCTTATAGTTCACGAGTTTTATTATGCATATTTTTAAAATTATTTACGCTACTTTTATTGCACTTATTTTGGTGACTGGTATGCTGAACCTTTATAGTATGTTAGACTTTCTCAAATTATGGTGGATGTTTTTAACTTGGATTTTTTGTTTTGGTTTTCAAACGATGGAGGTTGTTTAATATTAACTTTACTTTTAGTACGCATGGTGACCGTAATTGATTTTACGAGTTATATTTATAACAAGTTATTTAATAAGAAAATTTTAAATTTATCGCAAATATTAAGTACTAGTATTTTAAAACCTGGTTAGTCACACATGGTCCTACAGAGTCCTAGTGTGGCTGGAAACAAGGGTAGAACGTTAGGAAAGTGTTGGTGGGGGCTTAGTTGGCGAAAGAAAGGGAGAAAGACGGTGCATTGTGGGCTGTGCACGGGAGCTGGTGCGTAAATGGTCCAATATGGTCGAAGGAGGGTGTCTAAGAGGTTGGAGGTGGTCGGGCCGGGGGCTGGTCGAAGGTGGCTCAGGGTAAAAAGGGGCCGCGACGCAAGTCATGTGGTAAATCATGTGGTTTGGATAGGGATGAGGAAGAAGTCAAAAATGGGAAGTTCGAGGTCCAAGGGTAAAATGGTCATTTTACATCCCCGAGTAGTTCGAATGTCCATGCAGTGTCCCGAGGGGTCATAAAACATGTTAAATGATTTTCTTAGAAATGATTATGGAGAATTTATGATTATTTTTACCATAAATGCTACAATTGAGCGATTGTTTATTTTACGTTTTTTAGATGATATGATATAATATAAATAAAATAAACAGAAAAATATTTTAAATGATGTGAATTGACTGTGACTCAAAGGATTGGTGGGGGGTCCGTCTTAAGAAGGGGCGGTTAACTTACTTTATGTTAGGCCACGGCACAGTGTCGAGGGTTGCTAACGCCCCACCACCAGGTGTTGTGGTTTATGGATTAATCAATCGAACAGAGGATAAAAGATAAAGGATAGTCATTTTTAATGATCAAATTTCACTGAAATGATTTATGATGAGGAAATGCTTTATGATATTATGTTCTTAATAATTTACGAAAATGTTTATATCTTTGCGAGTTTTTATGCCAGCTTATTTTATAAAAATATTTTTTTAAATGCATGTGCTTGTATATGTATTATTTGATATCACGGTTAGGATGTGCTGAGTTGTTAGAGTCACTAGGTTTGAATGGTCGCAGGTGAAGATGATGTTGAGGGAGGCTCGGATGCTTGAGTGGATTGGGCATGGCAGTACACTCCAGAAGACCTTACGTTTTTCGCAATATTTTGATAATTAAAGTTTTGATTAAGATTTTGAGGATTATTTTAAAGAGAAATTTATGTTTCATTTTTAAAATTTCACACGCTGGCTTCCGAATGATTGAGTATGTATGCTTTTATGATTGACGATTTATTAATTTTTATCTCAAATTCTATTTTAAAATATTTATTGATTTTTTGGTATGGTTCGGTCTTTATGAAGATATCGAAAAAAATCTAGTATTATTTATTTAAAGTAAGTGGTAAGGGACGTTTCATCGCCAATCTACCTTCACCAAAAAATATTAAAGAAATTCGCTAATTTTTAGGACATGTTGGATTTTATATGTGGTTTATTAAGGACTTTAGCTTAATCTTAAACCCATTTGTAACCTCCTAACAAAAAAGACACTGTATTTGAGTGAATTAAAGAATGCCAAAATATTTTTGATAAAATCATTAGACATTTAACATCAGCTCCTATCATCCAACCTCCTTATTGGTCTTCTCCATTCGAAATCATGTGCGACACAAGAGATTTTACAGTCGGTGCTATTATTTTCATTGCGTTGATGAATTGTAGCTAACTTTAATAACGTTTCATATTGTGAGTGAGTTCGTGATAATAACCCGTGATAGGAACGAGTAGCATAATCCATGGATTTACAATTTACATAGAAAAATGAAGTCGGATACACGTCGATAGTCATAGTCCAGTAGGTCGAAAGCTAGGGAATTTCATAGAACGACATGAAATTCACCTTTGATAAATAATTAAAGAAATTTAATTACTTCACTGCGTTGAATTAGTTTGGCATAGCTCGAGAGGGCGTGTTCAATTGGATAGGAAATCTCGTCGAAAGTGTAAATCATTGTCGAACGAATTAAGTAAATTAGCGAGGGGTAGGTGAACCGAAATTCCCAACAAATACTAAAATTAGCTACAAGTATTCATGTTCAAATTAAGCCAAAAAATATTTAAACAAGGGAAATTAAACTAAAGATACTAGTCGTGACAAAAATGCGAGGAATGTTGCCCGGAAATCTTGAAATCTTCGCTCCAAGCTTCCTCCAAGAGTTTTCTCTCTTCTCCAAATTTTGTGGCTGCTGAAATATGTCTTATTTTTGTCCCTAGGGTTTTCTTTAGCAGCCTCCGATCTTCCAAGTTAGAAACAAGCCAATTAGGAAAATTTCCTTGTTTACTCGAGCTGGGGCGGTCAAGAATTACCACCCTAGCGCAAGGTCTTCTGTAATTTCTTCAGCGTCTCGCGCTGGGGCGGTGAAGATTTACCGCCCTAGCGTGAGGTCTTCTGTCCGGACACCCAATTTTTTTTGTGCTCGCGCTGGGGCGGTCAAGAAGTACCGCCCTAGCACGAGGTCTTCTGCCCAACTCTTTTTGGCTTCTGTATTCGCTTGGGCAGTCAAGAAATATCGCCCCAGCGCCAACTGGTCTGTCCTCATATTCACTTCCGGTTGAATTTTCTCATTTTCCGTCGTTTTTCCTGCACATTCATACAAATCAGTGAGCAGTGATCAAATGCAATAACTTAACATGAAATGAACAAAATGCAGACTTCATGCAACCAAAACGACGCAAACTATGACTCACACGATGCACTAGAATACGTAATTATGACCTCTGTCATTTTCGCACGGAATTGGAACATAAAGCTTATTTGGCAATCAAAACTTTGAATTCGAGCTTGGATGATGCCAACAAATTTTGTAAATTTTAACTTAATGAACTTGATGAACTCGAAAATGATGCATAAGAGAATTCGAAGATTTATAAAGAAAAAATGAAAACATTTCTTGATAGAACAATCTTAGAAATTCATTTAAGATTGATCAAAATATTTTTCTTTAGAATTCTCGACTTCACATTTTTCCTGAAAAATTAAGATTGAGGTGGACATGACCATATGTTGTAAAATTTGTATACTCCTATCAAACTTTGGCCATTGAAAATCCAAGAAATGGTGTTATTTTTAAAGCAAAAGGACAAAGTGTGAGGCCCGGGGCCGAAGAGGACGGGGGCGATCGCCGGTGCCATCAGTTGCACGGACAATGAGCGGCTCCTGGCAGGCTTCTAGGTGAAGGGAACATGAATGAACCGACCCACACGGGAATGAGAGGGATTCCGAGACTGTTCAATGTAATGGACTGTACATGTTGAAGAGGGCTTAAAAGATTTGATTTGTACTACTCATATCACGAAGGTGCATCTTCTTTTCGGTAGCTCATCACATAAGAACTCCAAAGTTAAGCGTGCTTGACTTGGGGAAATATTGGGATGGATGACCTCCTGGGAAGTTTTCCAGGGTGCGTGTGAGTGAGGACATAAGCACGCTGGAAAAGACTCGTCTTGATACAGTGAGGATAGTCGTCGAATCTGGGGCGTTACAGTTGGTATCAGATCCGACCTCTCTTAGTACGGTGCGGTTCGGGGACAAACCAAGCGGAAGCTGGTGGGCATGTGAGGCCCGGGGCCGAAGATGGCGGGTGTTGATCGCCGGTACCATCAGTTGCACGGACAATGAGCGGCTCCTGGCAGGCTTCTAGGTGGAGGGAACATGAATTAACCGACCCACACGGGAATGAGAGGGATTCCGAGAATGTTCAATGTAATGGACTGTACAGTTGAAGATGGCTTAAAAGATTTGATTTGTACTACTCATATCACGAAGGTGCATCTTCTTTTCGGTAGCTCATCACATAAGAACTCCAAAGTTAAGCGTGCTTGACTTGGGGCAATTTTGGGATGGGTGACCTCCTGGGAAGTTTCCCATGGTGCGTGTGAGTGAGGACATAAGCACGCTAGAAAGACTCGTCTTGATACAGTGAGGACAGTCGTCGAATCTGGGTTTTGTCGCACAAACAATGAAATGACAACAACATTTCCCCCAAGTGCAGAAATGGAGTCACGGTTTTTGTCATTGAATGTTTTAAGGGGGTATTCGAAACTTGGCTGTCCTAGGGGCTGTAGCCATGGTTAGAACCCTCCCTTATCATGTTTAGGACGTGATCAAATTAGTTTCTCAAAGATTTGGTCACGGCTCCATCAGATTTTTTTTAAAACAGCAGCACAAGCATCCCTCAAAATTTTTTTTTTGTTTCTGGTTGGTGGACTTTCGGTTTTTGGATGTTGTGTGGATTATGGTTGGCTCCTAGCCCATAGCCATGGTTCATACAATTCTTCATCATGTATAGATCGAGTCATGGTTGATCATATAGCCACTGGAACGATCTAAGATGGACAAAACAATTCAATTTACACCCTGCACAAAATATGCACTCTCGGCTAGCATGTTGTATCGTCCTATGTGTCGGCTCGGTTTGTGGCTGGCTTTTAGCCCTTAGCCATGGTCCAAGCCATGTCTTAGGATGTTGGTAAGAGTCCTTGGGCGGTGGTTCAAGCCCATAGTCATTTATTTCAGGATTTTCACTACAAACACACAAGCTGCTACTGCTGCCTTTTTGACAGCAGCTTTGGGTCACGATTTTGGTGGTGGTTTGAGTTCTTGGTTGGCTTTTCTGCCCATGGACTTAGGACTGGAAACTACCTTACTGAGTTAGGAAAGTCATGTTTTTGGCCGTTCGTGATTTGGTCGAGTTTAGAGGTCGTACGAGAATTTACGGTGAAAGGTGCCAAAATGACTCTCGAAAGAGTGTTTTATGTTTTTGGATTCCATTCACCTATTTTCGTGTTTTACAGTCCTTGTGCATATTTTTCAGTATGTTTGGGGTATTTTAATCATGGTTAAACGTCGGTTTAATGTTGGTTCGGGTTGGTACGATACCATGATTAAAAATCAAGTGGTTGGTCCTAATAGTCTCGTTTTTGGTCCTATTGTTAAATTTTTTGTCAAGTTAAGATTTATTGCATGTGTCACATATTAGAAGTAAGTCGCAGTAAGCCTGGGAACGATCCAACTCATCCGGTAAAAATAAGGTTATAATTATATTACGTGCATAAAAATATAAAATGTTTATTTTTGAGATATATGCTATATGTCTTGTGGCCACCTTATGCTTATGGGTTTGGAAGTCGGTAGGCGCAACCGAGGACCTCTCCACCCGGTGACTTACGACGTGTTTATGATTATGTATGGGTACGGACATCCAGTCCAAGGGCTGTGATTGATCTCTACCGCCCAGTATACTGTGGTTTAGTCTGATCAGGCGCTCACGTTATGTTATGGGCCACTTGCTTAGAAATATTATCTCTACCAGAAAAATTATGATATGTTATGACAGAGCTCTATTGAGCAAAGCTTTTACGTATGATTTTCAAATATGCACTTAGTTATAATTATTCATGATACGATTTTCACCATACGCTTTACGATACTTTATTTTTACGTTGCATGCGATTTTATGATATATTTACTTGTTATTCACGATATATACATGTTGAGTCTTTAGACTCACTAGACTTGATTGTTGTAGGTATTGATGAGGTCGAGACCGCGGGCGGAGACCAGTGAGCGATCTTGGGACAGCAGTAGTAAACCCGAGGACCTCATGATTTAATTTATGCACCTTTTATCAATCAAACTCGATTTTAACATGTTGGATTATTTTTAAATTGTTGTTTGAAATACAATGTTGACTTCCGCTGTTATTTTAAAGTTAAAATTATTTACATGTTTATTTTATAAATTGGGCAAGTTATTTATTTATTTAGAAAAATTTTAATAATTCCGCAAAATTATGAATACGAAATACGAGCCTTTACACAAAGACTTAAAACTTTTATAGAAAATGAGATCTTTCAAGATGAATATATTCCACTTTCTGATCTTTGATATATCGTGGTTTGTTTAAATTTTGTTTGTTTGTTTCTTTTTTTGGTTTACTTAATTTTTTCCCCAGTTAAGTGGCTGATAACGGTACTTTGTGGCTCTCATTATCGGTTAAATCATTTTATCACAATAAATGATATAAAAATTAAAAAAACATTTCTCTTTTTTTCAAAATGGATGAAATTCTCTCAAAAAATTGTAAATATTTTCCTTCTATTTCTAAACATGTTCTGAGAAAAATTTATGAGGGCAAGTATGAAAAATTGAGAATGCTTATGAAAAAAAGATTTCTAAAATATATTTGTCTTGTAATTGAATCCAAATTCCGATTAAGAAGAGAATTTCCACATTGATACTCATTCGGTATAGGCATGGATTAAGAAAAGTACATATGCTAAAAAAACGAAGAGCAAAAATGTTACAGGTATGTGATAAGTGTGCAAGAATGAATTGTAACATAGGACGTATATCTCTTTTGTGGGGACCCGAACCTAATCCATCTTCTTAATCATTATTAGGATCATTTAATTAATCTGGATCTAAAATTTTTTTTTAAAACACAAATGCGGAAACATAATGTACTCGATCTGATATACATGTCAATATAAAAGTACAAGTTGTAGAACCCGTAAATGAGTAGACGTATAAGCCATGCATAATTCTAGATTTTTAAATTTAATTGACTTCATTGCATGATTATTTTAAATGCATTTATTTGAAGTTAATTATTCATTATTTCAGTTCAGTAGTTTGATTTTTAGCATTTCAGTTATTTCAGTGAGGCCGGACCGGAGTCGGAGTTTTGAGATAGAATTTAAGATTCGAGAAATATTTCCAGAAGTTAATTTAGCTAGCAAGTAAGTTCATTTAAGTTAGAAAGGGAGGTTTGAGGATTTAATTTAATTATTTGAGGTGATTAAGAAATGAGCTCATTTAAGTTACTTAATTAAGGGGTTAGCTCACTAAATTAATTAAAGGATTAGTAAGGCTTCTAAGGATTATTAGTTGACTAGATAATAAACATCTCCCCTTCTTTTTTTTAGCAAATTTCGGCCACCCCATTAGTGTGTCAACTATGTTATGCCAACTCACTTTTGACCCGTTTCCTTGCCATCTATTAGCATGTTAATCTTTCCATTTAATGAACACCCTTAATTAATTAATTAGTGGACATATCCTAGTCTAGAATCAAGAGAGAATTCGGCAACTACCTCCTAGAAGCATCCACCAACTCATTTGATATCAAACCATAATTCAAAATTCAAATTTGGGAAGACTTGGTCTTGATATGATCCTATTATTGTGCACCCTTCTCCTCACCTTCATAACCATCACTCCCCCTCCACCTCCACCGAAAATAAGACCCCTTTTCAGAGGTAAAAGTCATGAGCCATAGCTAGGGAGTAAGGCAAGAAATCGAGAGCCAATAAAGGTAGAGAAGCAAGCCACTCCGTCTCCTCCGCGCCGTCTCGTCTCTTCTTTTCGTTTTCATTTCAAACGATAACCAGGCATGTCTAGATTCTTTCTAAACCTCAATCAAGTCATATTATCATTTATGTTTCAGTACATGATCATGTTTATTCAAGCAAAAATCGAGATCCATGTCCAAACATTTTGAAACAACACATGCAGAATTTCGGCTCTTCATGGCAGCTTCACGTTTTCTTTTAGTTTTGATGGTTTCAGGTTGTGGTTCGACCCCAGGCTCCCAAGGCAGCTTATATACATGTAGTAGGATGCACTAGGACCATGTTGGTCCATTCAAACCAGCCCCATGCTTGCTGGAAATTCAGAATGACAGCAAGTTCCCGTAGACGCAGATTTGTGTTTCGAAATTTCAGTTTTGTGTTAAGGGGTGTGGATCTGATCTTGGCTGCCCCAAGGGCCTATAGCCATGGTTAGATCACTTCCCTAGCAAGTCTAAGACGTGACGAAGTCACCCTTTTGGTGGCTTGGTCCATGGCCCCTCGGTTTTTAATCAAAACATCAAAACAGCCCCTTTCCCCATTCGGCTTCTTCATTTGTTCAGCATATGGTTTCGGTTTGTGGTTGCTTGGTGTGGATCTTAGTTGGCCTATGGCCCTTAGCCACAGTTCATATCATGCTCCTAGATGTCTAGATCGTGCCATGGTCAATCAAATGGCCATTGGAACGACACGAGACATCGATCATAGCATAAACACTACACACGCATGCACGTTGCTCTCGGTTGGACCCTTCGGTTGAGTTTTGGTGTGATGCGGATTGTGGCTGGCCTAGGGCCCTTATCCATGGTTCAAATCATTCCTTGGGATGTTGGTAAGAGTCTCTGGTCGGTGGTTCACGCCCTAATGGCCGATAGACTCGAAACCAACACAAGACGCACGGGTGCGCAGCTGCTGGAAATTTACAGCAAGTTGCTGTGTCGTTTAGAAGGCTCGTTTGAGTTCTTGGTTGGCTTTTAGCCCATGGCCTTGGACTGGACAGTGCCTCATTGAGTTGGGAAGGTCATGTTTTTGACCGTTTGTCATTCGGATCATTTTTGAGGTCGTACGAGAATTTACGGTGCGATGTGCCAAATTGACTCTTCGAAAGAGCGTTTCGTGTTTTGGCCTCCATTCCACCTAGATTTCGACCCTATCAATTTAGGAGCATTATTTTATGATTTTTCAGCCTATTTTAATCATGACTATACGTCGGTTCGGTGTCGGTTCAGGTTGGCTCGGAGTCATGATTAAATGCGAAGTCATTAGGCGTCATAGTCGCACCTTTTGAACGTAAATTGCATAGTTGGTCAAGTTTAAGCTATTGCATATTTTTCATGGCACAGTTAGGTTGCAGCGAGCCTGGGGACGATCCAATCCAATCCAGTTGGTAAAATTACAGGAATTTTCATTATGCCAGTTAATTATTTTACGTGCATTAAATAGAAAATGATTATTTTTGAGATTTATGCGATATGGCTTGTGGTTCATTCACTATGTGGGAGTGTTATTTTATACGGTCGCCAGTGATCGATCAGTTCAGTATGGTACCACCCGGTCGCCAGTGACCGGCCAGCTCAGTTCAGTTTCAGCCTCCCCGGTAGCCAGTTACTGATCAGTTCAGCTTAGTGCAGTGGCCACAGGCGTAAAACATAATCTCAACAGAAAATTTTACCAGTTATTTCAGTACAGGCTCCAAGGAGCAAACATTTTTACTGTGATTATCAGTTCAGTTATGCACGTATTATAATTGCTCAGTAAAGATTATTTTCAGCATGCCTCAGGACATGATATTTTATCCCATGCATATTTTAATTCCGATTTTTACTCGTTAGATGCGATATATGCATGCTGAGTCTTTAGGCTCACTAGACTTGATTGTTGTAGGTACTGATGAGGCCAGGGCCGAGGGCGGGGACCAGTGAGCCAGCTTGGGTCGGCAGTAGTGGCACCCGAGGAACTCAGTGCAGCAGTTGTTATTTTATTCCGCAAACAATTTTTATCAGTCGTTGGATAATTTTTAAATTGTTATTGTTGGCAAAACTTTATTTTCTTCCGCTGCGATTATTTTAAACATTGAACTTGATTCATCAGTCGATTTTATGAATGAGGCCATTTAAGTTCTAAAAAAAAAAAAAATTTTAATTTTCCGCAAATTTTCAAGAAAGGAGTTTTAGGCCCTTTACAGTTGGTATCAGAGCGGTTGTTCTGTATAGGGTTTCACTACTACTGACCGCGAGAAGCTCACGAAGCCACGTCTTCGGTCTGTATGTTTTTCAGTTCAGCATTTTGTTCAGCATTTTAGTTAAAGCATGAATTAGTTTGTCAGCATGCTTCCAGATTTTCAGTATTTCAGGGTTCATTTAAAATAAATTATGGAATTATGCATGTTAGTTACGTATGGGTTATGTTGGAACAGTATGCCCCCTAGACGCATTTTAGAGCGCAACAGAGAGGTGGAGCCTCGCCGAGAGGACAGAGAGGAGCATAGACCGGAGGGAGACCTACCACCTCCTCCACCGCCACCACCGGACATGAGTGCCCAGATGTTAGCTGGGAAGGCACAGTTCTTCGCACAGTTTGCGGGGGGCAATGCCGCAGCCGTAGCCGCAGCCGCAGCCAGGCCGACAGGGCCCGAGGCTGTTTATGAGCGATTCATGAAGATGCGCCCGAAGGAATTCTCTGGGACATCTGACCCCATGGTTGCCGAGGGATGGATCAAATCCCTCGAGGTCATCTTTGAGTTTATGGAGCTGGGGGACGCAGATCGAGTCCGATGTGCCACCTACCTGTTCACTGGAGACGCCCGCTTATGGTGGGAAGGAGCTTCGGTAGCCCTGACCTTGGCTACACTTTTTTGGAACCGCTTTACGGAGGTTTTCTACTCCAAGTATTTTGCTGAGGAGGTTCGCACCAGGCTGACCACCGAGTTCATGAGCCTGAGACAGGGGGATATGACGGTTACGGAGTTTATCCGTAAGTTCGAGAGGGGCTGTCACTTTGTTCCCCTGATCGCGAATGATGCCAGAGCCAAGCGGATGCACTTCCTGGTGGGTTTACGGCCGATCTTGCGCCGGGATGTTAGGGTATCTGACCCTGCTACTTATGAGATTGCCGTCTCCAAGGCCTTAGCCGCAGAGTAGGATCTGCGGGATATCGAGAGGGATCGCCAGGGCAAGCGCCTAGTCCAGGCACCGCACCGCCCTCCTCCTCATCAGCATCAGCAGCAGAATAAGAGACCTTTTCATGGACCGCTCAGGAACCGAGGCCAGCAGCAGCAGCAGCGGGGACGCCCAGCCCCGAGGACTCAGGAACACCCAGTCTGTCCTAGGTGCTCACGTCGCCATCCTGGAGCATGTATGGTTGGCTCAGGAAAGTGTTTTAAGTGTGGCAGTCCAGACCACATGTTGCTGCAGTGCCCTCAGAGGAATCTGCCTACCCAAGGCAGAGTTTTTGCTCTCCATGTCGCGGAAACCAACCCGGAGACTATGTTGTTGACAGGTACCTTTAAACTTTAAGTTATTATTTGAATTTCCGTGTTTTGGGAATCGGGATTTAGATGTGAACTTAGAACTGTTATAGGATTGCATGCTCTACTCAGATTTTTTTTCGGGGGAATTAAGCTAGAGGAACCTTGACCTTTGCATGTCTATAAGTTTAGATCTTGTAGTGGGATTCAACTTAGAGTTCCGATCTTTCAGGGAGAATTTTTATATCTGGTTTCGCTACCAAGGCCTTGATAGATTCAGGGGCCACTCACTCGTTTATTTCGGAGGTCTTTGCAAACTTCCTCAAAATCCAGACCATTGGGCTAGATATAGCCTTTTCAGTAGTGTTGCCGTCAGGCGAGGAGATGGCAGCTACAAATGTTATCCGAGATATAGACCTTGAGCTGCACGGTAATCTTGTTTATGCGGATCTGATCGTGCTACCGATGCCGGAATTTGACATCATCCTAGGGATGGACTGGCTATTGAGGAACAGAGTGTTGATAGACTTCCAGCGGAGATCTGTTCTTGTCCGACCGCCTGGAATGGAGCAGTTCTTATTTGAGCCGGACAGGTACTTTCCTTTACCGCGCATTATTCCTTATGTTCAGGCTAGGAAACTCATGCATAGAGGGTGTCGGGCATTTCTAGCGACCTTTTTATCTGTCCCCGAGGAACCCAGCCAGTCAGCCTCAGATGTTCCGATTGTCAGAGATTTCTTAGACGTTTTTCCCGAAGACGTCTCTGGTATGCCACCCGAGAGAGAGGTGGAGTTTTCCATTGAGCTTATGCCAGGTACGGCTCCGATATCCAAAGCGCCATACCGACTAGCACCGACAGAGATGGCAGAGCTTAAGAAGCAGATTCAGGAACTTCTCGACAAGGAGTTCATTCGCCCGAGCTTTTCTCCATGGGGCGCGCCGGTCTTATTTGTGAAAAAGAAGGATGGCTCGATGAGGCTTTGCATTGACTACAGGGAGTTGAACAGGGTTACAGTGAAGAATAAATACCCACTGCCGAGGATTGAGGATCTGTTTGACCAGTTGCAGGGAGCTTCGATTTTCTCCAAGATAGATCTGCGTTCCGGTTATCACCAGTTGAGGGTGAGAGATGCTGATGTCTCGAAGACAGCTTTCAGGACTCGTTATGGCCACTACGAGTTCCTAGTGATGCCGTTCGGTCTGACGAATGCGCCAGCGATCTTCATGGATCTAATGAATCGCGTATTTCAGCCGTACCTCGACCAGTTTGTGATAGTGTTCATAGATGACATTCTCGTCTACTCCAAGAGTCGGGAGGAGCACAGCAGGCATCTGACCACAGTGTTGCAGACATTGCAGAAACACAAACTATTCGCAAAGTTCAGTAAGTGCGAATTCTGGTTAGAGAAGGTGGCGTTCTTGGGCCACATTGTTTCTAGCAGTGGCATTGAGGTAGACCCGGCGAAAGTTGCAGCAGTCAGAGATTGGGTTGTGCCTCAGAATGTATCGGAGATCCGCAGTTTTCTTGGGCTAGCAGGATATTACAGGAAGTTCATTCAGGGATTCTCGTCCATTGCCGTTCCACTCACAGCACTGACAAAGAAAAATGTGAAGTTTGTGTGGAGTGAGGAGTGTCAGAAGAGCTTCGATACTTTGAAGCAGGCTCTTATCTCAGCACCCGTTTTGGCTGTACCGTCAGGATCCGGCGAGTTTGTCCTTTATACCGATGCTTCGAAGCTTGGTTTAGGTGCAGTTTTGATGCAGCATGGGAGAGTGATAGCGTATGCTTCTCGACAGCTGAAAAAATTCATGAGAAGAATTACCCTACCCGTGATCTGGAGTTAGCGGCCGTAGTTTTTGCTTTGAAGATTTGGAGGCACTATCTGTATGGAGAGAAGTGTCAGATCTTTACCGACCACAAGAGCCTCAAGTATTTCTTTACGCAGAAGAAGCTGAACATGCGTCAGAGGCGTTGGTTGGAGCTTGTGAAAGACTACGATTTTGACATTAGCTACCACCCGGGTAAAGCTAATGTAGTTGCGGATGCTTTGAGCAGGAAAGTCGCAGTGATGGCTCACTTGACGATTCAGAAACCTCTTCAGATTGAGAGGCAGAAGTTCGATCTTGAGACTTATCCGAGAGGTAGAGTTCCTCGTTTATCTACCTTGACTATCCAGTCCTCTCTTATTGACCGTATTCGCAGCGGTCAGGCAGCAGATGAGCAGTTGGCACAGTGGAAGAAGAGAGATGAAGCCAAGGGCAGTGTTTTGTATACAGTCAGCGACGGTATTGTGAGATACCGAGATAGGATATGGGTTCCTAGCAGTGATTCTATCCGAGCAGACATCTTATCAGAGGCCCATACGTTCCCGTACTCCATTCACCCTGGGAGTACGAAGATGTACAAAGATCTGCAGCTATTGTATTGGTGGCCAGGGATGAAGAAGGACATCAGGCGTTTTGTATCCGAGTGCCTGACTTGCCAGTTAGTGAAGGCCGAGCATCAGAGACCAGCAGGTTTGCTCAAGCCTCTTCCTATTCCCGAGTGGAAGTGGGAGAACATTACCATGGATTTTGTGACCGGATTGCCGAGGTCAGCCAAAGGATCGAATGCTATCTGGTTGATTGTAGATCGTCATACCAAATCAGCGCACTTCTTGCCCATTAAGACGACTTTCACCATGGTTCAGTATGCAGAGCTGTATATCCGAAAGATAGCCCGACTTCATGGTATTCCGGTTTCGATCGTATCCGACAGAGATCCCAGATTCACTTCTTTATTTTGGAAGAGCTTGCATTCGACTTTGGGTACGAAGTTGCTGTTTAGCACAGCTTTCCATCCGCAGACAGATGGGCAGTCAGAGCGAGTTATTCAGATTTTGGAGGATCTTCTTCGCGCTTGCGTCATTGATTTCTCAGGGAGTTGGGAGTCGAACTTGCCACTGGTTGAGTTCACCTACAACAACAGCTTCCAGTCTTCTATTGGTATGGCTCCGTATGAAGCGCTGTATGGCCGCAAGTGTAGATCTCCTGTTCATTGGGATGAAGTAGGAGAGAGAGCAGAGTTGGGTCTAGAGATTGTTCAGCAGGCAGCAGATGTAGTAGTCAAGATCCGTGATAGGATGAGGACTGCTCAGAGCCGACAGAAGAGTTATGCCGATAAGCGGAGGAGAGACTTAGAGTTTGTAGTGGGCGATCATGTCTTCGTGAAAGTGGCACCTATGAAGGGTGTCATGAGATTTGGCAAGAAAGGGAAGCTCAGTCCGAGATTCATTGGACCGTTTGAGATCCTCGACAGAGTTGGGACGCTAGCGTATCGTGTGGCTCTTCCGCCGAATCTGGCCGGAGTACACAATGTGTTCCACGTCTCCATGCTGAGAAAGTATATGGCAAATCCTTCGCATGTGCTGAATTTCGAGCCGTTGCAGCTTACTCCGAACTTATCGTATGAGGAGAGACCCGTGCAGATCCTAGACAGACAGGAGAAGAAACTTCGGAACAAGCTTGTTAAGCGAGTCAAAGTCAAATGGCTCAACCATTCTGAGGAGGAAGCTACGTGGGAGTCTGAGTCAGAGATGAGGGAGCGTTACCCCGAGTTATTCGGTGAGTTCTAATTTCGAGGACGAAATTTCTTTTAAGGGGGAAAGGATTGTAGAACCCGTAAATTAGTAGACGTATAAGCCATGCATAATTCTAGATTTTTAAATTTAATTGACTTCATTGCATGATTATTTTAAATGCATTTATTTGAAGTTAATTATTCATTATTTCAGTTCAGTAGTTTGATTTTTAGCATTTCAGTTATTTCAGTGAGGTCGGACCGGAGTCGGAGTTTTGAGATAGAATTTAAGATTCGAGAAATATTTCCAGAAGTTAATTTATCTAGCAGGTAAGTTCATTGAAGTTAGAAAGGGAGGTTTGAGGATTTAATTTAATTATTTGAGGTGATTAAGAAATGAGCTCATTTAAGTTACTTAATTAAGGGGTTAGCTCACTAAATTAATTAAAGGATTAGTAAGGCTTCTAAGGATTATTAGTTGACTAGATAATCAACATCTCCCCTTCTTTTTTTTAGCAAATTTCGGCCACCCCATTAGTGTGTCAACTATGTTATGCCAACTCACTTTTGACCCTTTCCTTGCCATCTATTAGCATGTTAATCTTTCCATTTAATGACCACCCTTAATTAATTAATTAATGGACATATCCTAGTCTAGAATCAAGAGAGAATTCGGCCACTACCTCCTAGAAGAATCCACCAACTCATTTGATATCAAACCATAATTCAAAATTCAAATTTGGGAAGACTTGGTCTTGATATGATCCTATTATTGTGCACCCTTCTCCTCACCTTCATAACCATCACTCCCCCTCCACCTCCACCGAAAATAAGACCCCTTTTCAGAGGTAAAAGTCGTGAGCCATAGCTAGGGAGTAAGGCAAGAAATCGAGAGCCAAGAAAGGTAGAGAAGCAAGCCACTCCGTCTCCTCCGCGCCGTCTCGTCTCTTCTTTTCGTTTTCATTTCAAACGATAACCAGGCATGTCTAGATTCTTTCTAAACCTCAATCAAGTCATATTATCATTTATGTTTCAGTACATGATCAAGTTTATTCAAGCAAAAATCGAGATCCATGTCCAAACATTTTGAAACAACACATGCAGAATTTCGGCTCTTCATGGCAGCTTCACGTTTTCTTTTAGTTTTGATGGTTTCAGGTTGTGGTTCGACCCCAGGCTCCCAAGGCGGCTTATATACATGTAGTAGGATGCACTAGGACCATGTTGGTCCATTCAAACCAGCCCCATGCTTGCTGGAAATTCAGAATGACAGCAAGTTCCCATAGACGCAGATTTGTGTTTCGAAATTTCAGTTTTGTGTCAAGGGGTGTGGATCTGATCTTTGCTGCCCCAAGGGCCTATAGCCATGGTTAGATCACTTCCCTAGCAAGTCTAAGACGTGACTAAGTCACCCTTTTGGTGGCTTGGTCCATGGCCCCTCGGTTTTTAATCAAAACATCAAAACAGTCCCCTTTCCCCTATTCGGCTTCTTCATTTGTTCAGCATATGGTTTCGGTTTGTGGTTGCTTGGTGTGGATCTTAGTTGGCCTATGGCCCTTAGCCACGGTTCATATCATGCTCCTAGATGTCTTGATCGTGCCATGGTCAATCAAATGGCCATTGGAAAGACACGAGACATCGATCATAGCATAAACACTACACACGCATGCACGTTGCTCTCGGTTGAACCCTTCGGTTGAGTTTTGGTGTGATGCGGATTGTGGCTGGCCTAGGGCCCTTAGCCATGGTTCAAATCATTCCTTGGGATGTTGGTAAGAGTCTCTGGTCGGTGGTGCACGCCCTAATGGCCGATAGACTCGAAACCAACACAAGACGCACGGGTGCGCAGCTGCTGGAAATTTACAGCAAGTTGCTGTGTCGTTTAGAAGGCTCGTTTGAGTTCTTGGTTGGCTTTTAGCCCATGGCCTTGGACTGGACAGTGCCTCATTGAGTTGGGAAGGTCATGTTTTTGACCGTTTGTCATTCGGATCATTTTTGAGGTCGTACGAGAATTTACGGTGCGATGTGCCAAATTGACTCTCGAAAGAGCGTTTCGTGTTTTGGCCTCCATTCCACCTAGATTTCGACCCTATCAATTTAGGAGCATTATTTTATGATTTTTCAGCCTATTTTAATCATGACTATACGTCGGTTCGGTGTCGGTTCAGGTTGGCTCGGAGTCATGATTAAATGCGAAGTCATTAGGCGTCATAGTCGCACCTTTTGAACGTAAATTGCATAGTTGGTCAAGTTTAAGCTATTGCATATTTTTCATGGCACAGTTAGGTTGCAGCGAGCCTGGGGACGATCCAATCCAATCCAGTTGGTAAAATTACAGGAATTTTCATTATGCCAGTTAATTATTTTACGTGCATTAAATAGAAAATGATTATTTTTGAGATTTATGCGATATGGCTTGTGGTTCATTCACTATGTGGGAGTGTTATTTTATACGGTCGCCAGTGATCGATCAGTTCAGTATGGTACCACCCGGTCGCCAGTGACCGGCCAGCTCAGTTCAGTTTCAGCCTCCCCGGTAGCCAGTTACCGATCAGTTCAGCTTAGTGCAGTGGCCTTAGGCGTAAAACATAATCTCAACAGAAAATTTTACCAGATATTTCAGTACAGGCTCCAAGGAGCAAACATTTTTACTGTGATTATCAGTTCAGTTATGCACGTATTATAATTGCTCAGTACAGATTATTTTCAGCATGCCTCAGGACATGATATTTTATCCCATGCATATTTTAATTCCGATTTTTACTCGTTAGATGCGATATATGCATGCTGAGTCTTTAGGCTCACTAGACTTGATTGTTGTAGGTACTGATGAGGCCAGGGCCGAGGGCGGGGACCAGTGAGCCAGCTTGGGTCGGAAGTAGTGGCACCCGAGGACCTCAGTGCAGCAGTTGTTATTTTATTCCGCAAACAATTTTTATCAGTCGTTGGATAATTTTTAAATTGTCATTGTTGGCAAAACTTTATTTTCTTCCGCTGCGATTATTTTAAACATTGAACTTGATTCATCAATCGATTTTATGAATGAGGCCATTTAAGTTCTAAAAAAAAAAAAATTTTAATTTTCCGCAAATTTTCAAGAAAGGTGTTTTAGGCCCTTTACACAAGTCTTGTACAACATTTATTTATCTTAAACTAAAGTTCAGTCACTATATCAAGTACTGAAAGTCAATCTACTCTAAGTACGAATCTCCACGCTAATCTTGAATCTCTCATTCTCTTCGTGACCCTGATCATGTCCCACCTGTTGTCATGCACACATAGAAACAAGACAACAGCGGATAACTCCGGTGAGAAATACATTCCAGTATAAATAATGTAAACATGCAATCATATAAAACATATATAAAAGCATGAAACAGATATCAATAACATGTATCAAATCTGAAAGACTCGATATAAAACTGTAACTCAAACTCTAGACTCATCATCTCAGACTCGACTCATTTCTAATCTAGGGATCCCGATCTGAATAAGAACGCAATGTTCTCCCATCTACTTTACCCCAGCTAGATGGTGGTACGTTCTTAGTCCCAGACTTTGGCTGTCTATATCGAAGATCTGCAATAGGAGTCGGTCTTCTCCTCAGTATAACGATATATATCCAAAAGTCCAGTGACTTGGCGGTTCTGCCATGGCTGTTCTGCCAAAGACTAGGCGGATCTGCCCAACTCTACTCATGCTTTCCTGTAGCTCAATAGACTAAGCATATCAATATCAAGAATTGCAAATATTAATGCAATAATCATTCAGTATGTGATTTTGGGAAACTCAAGTCAAATCTAACTCGAGTTGTGCAATCCCGAATCAACATTGATTTATACCTTTATTTCTTTCAATCTGACTCTGTCGAAGTCTCGGACTCAAATCTGTCAATACTCAATCTGGCCATTACAATATCAAAAGTATCGTATCAATATACAACTCAGATCAATACTGGATATAATCAGAACTAAATCAAATTCTGTTTCAACAGCATAACTTTACAATCTCAATATACCCAGCAATACAATTCAACAGACATCAATTCCCACAACTCATAATCGATACAATACAATCTGATATCAATCTCAATCAATTCAGCTCTGAAAATCATAACAATTTCATATGGAATCTGTTCTTCAATCCGATTTCGATTATACGATGTCTAACATATCAGAACCATCATATATGAATCATATTTGATTCCTTCAATATCATAATTTTAGAACATAACAGAAATCAATGAAACTTACGTCCAGTTGAAGCCTGCGTCGATAGAAACTCAGTACTGAAGTCGGATTAAAAATCTAGCGGACGGATCGGAATATAAAGGTGTAAGGATTTTCTTCTTAAGCGCTTCGGTCCTTTCTTCTGAATTCTCCAAGGATTGAGAGAATTGATATGTATATATATCCCAAGTTGCATGTAAAGATACGTGTCCCATTTTCATACATTTCTGGCGTCGCTCGGGCGGTCATAAAGTACCGCTCGGGCGCCGAACACTCTGTTCGGTTACTCGGCTTGTTAAACACTGGCGCTCGGGCGGTCAAAAACTATCGCTCAGGCGCCAGACCTTCTGTCCAAGCCCTCATATTCTCATCCCCTGGCGCTCGGGCAGTCAAAAACTACCGCTCGGGCGCCAGATGTTCTGTTCGAATGGTAGACTTATGGTGCATTGGCGCTCGGGCGGTTGTAATGTGCCGCTCGGGCACCAGATGTTCTGTCCACCATCTTGGCTAATGATGCACCGACGCCCGGCTTCTCCTTTCACATCTTATTTTAGCTCCTGAAATCTCAATTCTATCAATTAATCAATGTCTAATTACGGTGATAAAATCTCGGGCATTACATTTCTTCCCCCCTAAGATCTGATTTGGTCCTCAAAATCACCGGCAATCAAATCATATTAGGAAAAAATGTATCACAAAAGCTAATCAGAAAACTCACATCAGAAAATAATTCTGGGAATCTCTGCTTCATATCAGACTCAGTTTCCCACGTAGCTTCTTCGATGTCATGACGACTCCACTGAACTTTTACAAGCGGAATAGTTTTCGTTCGGAGTTGCTTTTCCTTTCGATCGAGAATCTGAATCGATTTCTCAAAGTAACTCAGTGTCTCGTCAAGTTCTGCCTCGTCTGGCTGAATGATATGTGAAGCATCAGAAAGATATTTCCTCAATAACGATACATGAAAGACATCATGTATCCCAGATAAAGAAGGCGGTAATGCGAGTCGATAGGCACGATCTCCTATCTTCTCGAGAATCTTGTATGGCCCAATATAATGTGGAGACAACTTCCCTTTCTTGCCAAATCTGACAACTCCTCTGAAAGGTGAAATCTTCAAGAATACTCGGTCTCCTGCCTCAAATACCAATGGTCTACATCGAACATTGGCATATTTGGCATGTCTATCTTGAGCTGCCTTCATTCTCTTCTGAATCAACTTCACTTTCTCAGTCATATTTCTGATCATGTGAGGTCCAATTTCAGGAACCTCAGAGATATCATCCCAATAAAGAGGGGATCTGCATTTTTTCCGTACAATGCCTTGAAAGGAGCCATCTCAATACTCGTCTGATAGTAGTTGTTGTACGAGAACTCACAAAGTGGCAATGAATCCTGCTAACTAGTGCTAAAATCAAGCACTACAGCTCTCAACATATCCTCCAGTGTCTGGATAGTCCGCTCTGATTGTCCGTTGGTCTGTGGATGATATGCGGTACTCAAATGCAACTTCGTACCTAGAGCCTGCTGCAACTCTTGTCAAAAGTGCAAAGTCAACCGAAATCATGGTCTGACATATTTCATCTCTCGGAACTCCGTGTAGTCTAATCACTTCTTCGTCAGCAATCTCAGTAATCTAGTTATATCGGTAAGTCTTCATGTACGAACTAGAACCCACAGACTTGGTCAGTCTGTCACTCTCAATTCAAATTGATACTCAGTCTCGGGAGTATTGCAATAGCTTCGTCACGCTATCTTTGGAAATGTGATCTCATTTCCATTCAGGAATCAATAAGCTATATAACCAATTTTCTGGTTTCTTTCTTTCTGTCTTTATCTGTCAGCAATTCAGAGATTTCAGTACAAACTCTGCCACATCTGATCTCATCTGTTTCTATCAAAACTGTCTTTTCAAACTATTATACATCTTTCTGCCACTAGAACGAATATTGAATCGAATACTATGCGCTTCAGACAATATCTGTCGTTTCAAATCTGAAATATCTTGCACAACAAGTCGGTTATTCACATAAAATACAGTATCACATACCTGATTTTCTGATCGATACCTTGTTCTGACTATCGATAATTAAGTTCTGCCCATTCTGATCAACATTCTGAACTGTTTTAGCTCTAAAAATCAGCTCTGGTTTGTTTGTACAGTATCTAGTCTCAACTGTATACAATCTGTATCAAATACTACTGCAAAAAATAGTCATTCTCAAGTAATTCAAAATAACAATCATATACAGTAGTATGCTAACTCACGCAACTTCAAGTTTCTGACACTGATGTCGATCTCAGTCAACTAATCACGGCTTCACTATACTAGAATCAACCGATATATCATCTTCAGATATAACAAACCCTGAATACAATCTGTCTTAATCAAGATGCACATTTCAACAGTTTCTGTATACAACTTTCCAGTTCCCAGAATATTCAATACAATCCTCAGATATTTAACAAAATCAGTCATATTCTTCGAATATATCAGAATATCATAGAGCAACTAATCATAGAATTATCAAAATATTCTGAACACAGAGTTTATCAACTCACAACCATAACTGATACATCCCAAAGAGAAACACTCAATCAGATGTAACTCTCGGCTAGTAATCTTCTATCTGATTTTTCAAATCTTCCAATTCAATCGGTATTATTCGGTACGGTGTTTTAAAATAAAACAGTACCTGGTATCAAGTCAAGGCTGAAATCAATCTCCCTGGCTGGGATCAATCCTGGAGTCTCATCTGGGGAAAATATCAGTAACTTTCATGTCACTGGAAAATCAGCCAATGAAAGACTCAACTTCAGTAAGTCAACTGAATACCTAAGGAGTCCCTCTGCTCCTTTCTGTAATGATCGAGTCATAGATAGTACGGATATCAAAGGAATTCTCAATCTATAATCCTTACCGTACAAAATTCATTCTTCGTCCATTTCAGGTCCGACTCTCACCATCATCTGGAAATAATCTACGGTAGCTCTGTACTTGGTTAGCGTATCAATATCAGTAATGTAGTCATACTCAGACAACAAAAGTACAATACAAGCTAACTCAGTCTCATTCTCATCTCACTGTAGTATACGATGTTTCACAGAGTTCACTGATATCCAAACTCTCCCCAAACGGTAAAGAGATAAAATACTACAGTAGACACTGACTCAACAGATAAAGCATACATCAATGCAGTTCATTCAGAAATCATACATAGGATGTACGAGAATCTCTCAATACATACACGGAATGATCATAAAAGAACATTTACCTGCCACTATATCATCAAGTGCATCCTGGGTCTGTTCCTCGGTCACTGCCACTACTCTGCCTTCTTTCTGGCTCTGGTTGTGTCTGAGTAGGGGGTGGTTGGAAAGAGCGAAAAATAGATGATGGTCTATCAGACGGTGCCACTAGTCCAGATGGTTTTGCTCCCTAAGATCTTCGGGAACCTCTCAGTGGACATACTCTAGCAAAATGTCCTGATCATTTGCAGATGTGGCAACTACCAAATACTCCTTGGCATTGCTCGGTGGGATGTCTCCCTCCGCAAATGCTACAATAGATCCCGATGTAACTCTTACGAGAACCACTGGAACTAGACGAACCGCTTCCTAACTTCTTGAGCTGTTTCTTTCGAACTTTCAAATAGTCTTTCTTTCCACCACTGCTACTACCAGTCTCAAGTCCGAGAGGTGGTTGCTGTGGTCTTGATTCTGGAGGCACAAACGAATCTCCTTTCTGTCTCATCAGACTGGCTTCGGCTCTCTTGGCTCTACTCAGAGCATTAGCAAAATTATAGGGTCGGCCTGTATTAACCAAAGTCAATATCTCAGGATTCAATCCCTTAACAAACAGATCAGTCACAGCTTCATCATTCTCAGCCATGTGAGGAGCAAAACGTAGCAAGGTAGAAAATTGAGCAACATATTCTTCAATGTTTAGCTGAACCTGTTTCAAATTTTCAAATTCTGCCCTCTTATCTTCTCGCTACGAAACTGGGAAAAACCTTCGATAAAATTCCACTTTAAAGAGTCCCCACGTAATCACTGTACCACGTTGTTCTAAAGCTTCCTTGGCTGTAATCCACCAGCTCTTTGCGACCTCCTGTAACTGATGCCCAATCAGTTTAACTCTACGTTCATTTGGGTACTCAAGCGAATCAAACAGTATCTCTATATCATCTATCCAGTTCTCACAATCAACAGTCGTCTCAGTACCATTCATAATCGGCGGTGTTAATGACTGAAAACCTTTTAACTGTATTTCCATCGGAGTTTCTGACACATCCATCTGATCAATACCAATCTACTGATATTTCAACGGCATAATAATACAATCTCGATAACCCCGTCAATCTCAACATCACAGATATAATATCACAACTAAATTCAAAATCTGTTCTGATCAATATCAAGTCAAGACATACTCTGATCAATATCAATGATACAACGATACCATCTCAATCAACACTGAATCTGATCAATTAAGATGTTATCCCTGTTCTAGGATTCTTCGAGGAGGTATATCTGATGATCAAAAGAGTTGGCAATCACATGAGACAAATCCGTCTCAGTCCTTTTCTGATCAGCTTACCTCTGATCAAGAATCGGTTCTGATTCATTCTCAAATAATACACATTACCAAATCAACTCAGATATTCAGGTAACATGTATCTTCAAAAACAGTAAACATGTATTAAAGCAGTAAATCATGCTAGCATTCAAAAGCAAGGAAAGAAAACTCGTTCTATCCCGCTCACTAGCTTCTATCTCAGTCTCAAGAACCTACAGTTCTAGACCTATTGCTCTGATACCACCTGCTGTGGGGACCCGAACCTAATCCATCTTGTTAATCATTATTAGGATCATTTAATTAATTTGGGTCTAAATTTTTATTTTTTAAAACACAAATGCGAAAACGTAATGTACTCGATCTGATATACATGTCAATATAAAAGTACAAGTCTTGTACAACATTTATTTATCTTAAACTGAAGTTCAGTCACTATATCAAATACTGAAAGTCAATCTACTTTAAGTCCGGATCTCCACGCTAATCTTGAATCTCTCATTCTCTTCGTGACCCTGATCTTGTCCCACCTGTTGTCATGCACACATACAAACAAGACAACAGCCGGATAACTCCGGTGAGAAATACATTCCAGTATAAATAATGTAAACATGCAATCATATAAAACATATATAAAAGCATGAAACAGATATCAATAACATGTATCAAATCTGAAAGACTCGATATAAAACTGTAACTCAAACTCTAGACTCATCATCTCAGACTCGACTCATTTCTAATCTAAGGATCTCGATCTGAATAAGAACACAACGTTCTCCCATCTACTTTACCCCAGCTAGATGGTGGTACGTTCTTAGTCCCAGACTTTGGCTGTCTATATCGAAGATCTGCAATAGAAGTCGGTCTTCTCCTCAGTATATCTATATATATCCAAAAGTCCAGTGACTTGGCGGTTCTGCCATGGCGGTTCTGCCATGGCGGTTCTGCCAAAGACTAGGCGGATCTGCCCAACATTACTCATGCTTTCCTATAGCTCAATAGACTAAGCATATCAATATCAAGAATTGCAAATATCAATGCAATAATTATTCAGTATGTGATTTTGGAAAACTCAAGTCAAATCTATCTCGAGTTGTGCAATCCCGAATCAACATTGATTTATACCTTTCTTTCTTTCAATCTGACCCTGTCGAAGTCTCGGACTCAAATCTGTCAATACTCAATCTGGCCATGACAATATCAAAAGTATCGTATCAATATACAACTCAGATCAATACTGGATATAATCAGAACTGAATCAAATTCTGTTTCAACAGCATAACTGTACAATCTCAATATACCCAGCAATACAATTCAACAGACATCAATTCCCACAACTCATAATCGATACAATACAAATCTGATATCAATCTCAATCAATTCAACTCTGAAAATCATAACAATTTCATACGGAATCTGTTCTTCAATCCGCTTTCGATTATACGATGTCTAACATATCAGAACCATCATATATGAATCATATTTGATTCCTTCAATATCATAATTTCAGAACATAACAGAAATCAATGAAACTTACGTCCAGTTGAAGCCTGCGTCGATAGAAACTCAGTACTGAAGTCGGATTAAAAATCTAGCGGACGGATCGAAATATAAAGGCGTAAGGATTTTCTTCTTAAGCGCTTCGGTCCTTTCTTCTGAATTCTCCAAGGATTGAGAGAATTGATATGTATATATATCCCAAGTTGCATGTAAAGATACGTGTCCCATTTTCACACATTTCTGGCGGCGCTCGGGCGGTCATAAAGTACCGGTCGGGCGTCGAACACTCTGTTCGGTTACTCGGCTTGTTAAACACTGGCGCTCGGGCGGTGAAAAAATATCGCTCGGGCGCCAGACCTTCTGTCCAAGCCCTCATATTCTCATCCCCTGGCGCTCGGGCATTCAAAAACTACCGCTCGGGCGCCAGATGTTCTGTCCGAAGGGTAGACTTATGGTGCATTGGCGCTCGGGCGGTTGTAATGTGCCGCTTGGGCGCAAGATGTTCTGTCCACCATCTTGGCTAATGATGCACCGACGCCCGGCTTCTCCTTTCACATCTTATTTTAGCTCCTGAAATCTCAATTCTATCAATTAATCAATGTCTAATTACGGTGATAAAATCTCGGGCATTACATCTTTGTGTTTTGTTTCAATAAAATAGGGAAGATAAAATTAATTTCATTAAGAATGGAGTGAATAAAGAGTCTTTAGATTACCTCTTATTGACTTGAGACAAATTCTAATGGTCATGTGCATATTGAACTTCTCTATTTATGGAAAAAAATTCCAACACGAGTGTTATTATAATAGTCTTGGTAATCTGAGTAAAAATGAGCCACAATCACATCACGAAGATTTGATTTGTACTACTCATATTACGAAGGTGCATCTTCTCTTAAAAGATTTGATTTGTACTACTCATATCACGAAGGTGCATCTTCTTTTCGGTAGCTCATCACATAAGAACTCCAAAGTTAAGCGTGCTTGACTTGGGGTAATTTTGGGATGGGTGACCTCCTGGGAAGTTTTCCAGGGTGCGTGTGAGTGAGGACATAAGCACGCTGGAAAAACTCGTCTTGATACAGTGAGGATAGTCGTCGAATCTGGGGCGTTACAGTTGGTATCAGATCCGACCTCTCTTAGTACGGTGCGGTTCGGGGACAAACCAAGCGGAAGCTGGTGGGCATGTGAGGCCCGGGGCCGAAGATGGCGGGTGTTGATCGCCGGTACCATCAGTTGCACGGACAATGAGCGGCTCCTGGCAGGCTTCTATGTGGAGGGAACATGAATGAACCGACCCACACGGGAATGAGAGGGATTCCAAGACTGTTCAATGTAATGGACTGTACAGTTGAAGAGGGCTTAAAAGATTTGATTTGTACTACTCATATCACGAAGGTGCATCTTTTTTTCGGTAGCTCATCACATAAGAACTCCAAAGTTAAGCGTGCTTGAATTGAGGCAATTTTGGGATGGGTGACCTCCTTGGAAGTTTCCCAGGGTGCGTGTGAGTGAGGACATAAGCACGCTGGAAAGACTGGTCTTGATACAGTGAGGACAATCGTCGAATCTGGGTTTTGATGCTTTCAGGGAGTTGCTCGGTTCCAGGCTCTCAAGGCTGCTTCTAGGCATAATTTAGAATGTGTTAGGGTGTTTTTGGTTCAATGGTTCAAGTCCATACACGCACAAACAATGAAATGACAACAAAATTTCCCCCAAGTGCAGAAATGGAGTCACGGTTTTTGTCATTGAATGGTTTAATGGGGTATTCGAAACTTGGCTGTCCTAGGGGCTGTAGCCATGGTTAGAACCCTCCCTTATCATGTTTAGGACGTGATCAAATTAGTTTTTCAAAGATTTGGTCACGGCTCCATCAGATTTTTTTTAAAACAGCAGCACAAGCATCCGTCAAAATGTTTTTTTGTTTCTGGTTGGTGGACTTTCGGTTTTTGGATGTTGTGTGGATTATGGTTGACTCCTAGCCCATAGCCATGGTTCCTACAATTCTTCATCATGTCTAGATCGAGCCATGGTTGATCATATAGCCACTGGAACGATCTAAGATGACAAAACAATTCAATTTACACCCTGCACAGAATATGCACTCTCGGCTAACATGTTGTATTGTCCTATGCGTCGGCTCGCTTTGTGGCTTGCTTTTAGCCCTTAGCCATGGTCCAAGCCATGCCTTAGGATGTTGGTAAGAGTCCTTGGGCGGTGGTTCAAGCCCATAGTCATTTATTTCAGGATTTTCACTACAAACACACAAGCTGCTACTGCTGCCTTTTTGACAGCAGCTTTGGGTCACGGTTTTGGTGGTGGTTTGAGTTCTTGTTTGGCTTTTAGCCCATGGCCTTGGACTGGACACTACCTTAATGAGTTAGGAAAGTCATGTTTTTAACCGTTTGTGACTTGGTCGAGTTTAGAGGTCGTACGAGAATTTACGGTGAAAGGTGCCAAAATGACTCTCGAAAGAGTGTTTTATATTTTTGGATTCCATTCACCTATTTTCGTGTTTTACAGTCCTTGTGCATATTTTTCAGTATTTTTGGGGTATTTTAATCATGGTTAAACGTCGGTTTAATGTTTCTTCGGGTTGGTACGATACCATGATTAAAAATCAAATGGTTGGTCCTAATAGTCTCGTTTTTGGTCCTATCGTTAAATTTTTTGTCAAGTTAAGATTTATTGCATGTGTCACATATTAGAAGTAAGTCGCAGTAAGCCTGGGAACGATCTAACTCATCCTGTAAAAATAAGGTTATAATTATATTACGTGCATAAAAATATAAAATGTTTATTTTTGAGATATATGCTATATGTCTTGTGGCCACCTTATGCTTATGGGTTTGGAAGTCGGTAGGCGCAACCGAGGACCTCTCCACCCGGTGACTTACGACGTGTTTATGATTATGTATGGGTACGGACATCCAGTCCAAGGGCTGTGATTGATCTCTACCGCCCAGTATACTTTGGTTTAGTCTGATCAGGCGCTCATGTTATGTTATGGGCCACTTGCTTAGAAATATTATCTCTACCAGAAAAATTAGGATATGTTATGACATAGCTCTATTGAGCAAAGCTTTTACGTATGATTTTCAGATATGCACGTAGTTATAATTATTCATGATACGATTTTCACCATACGCTTTACGATATTTTATTTTTACTTTGCATGAGATTTTATGATATATTTACTTGTTATTCACGATATATACATGTTGAGTCTTTAGACTCACTAGACTTGATTGTTGCAGGCATTGATGAGGTCGAGACCGCGGGCGGAGACCAGTGAGCGATCTTGGGACAGCAGTAGTAAACCCGAGGACCTCATGATTTAATTTATGCACCTTTTATCATTCAAACTCGATTTTAACATGTTGGATTATTTTTAAATTGTTGTTTGAAATACAATGTTGACTTCCGCTATTATTTTAAAGTTAAAATTATTTACATGTTTATTTTATAAATTGGGCAAGTTATTTATTTATTTAGAAAAATTTTAATAATTCCGCAAAATTATGAATACGAAATACGGGCCTTTACACAAAGACTTAAAACTTTTCTAGAAAATGAGATCTTTCAAGATGAATATATTCCACTTTCTGATTTTTGATATATCGTGGTTTGTTTAAATTTTGTTTGTATGTTTCTTTTTTTGGTTTCCGTAATTTTTTCCCCAGTTAAGTGGCTGATAAACGGTACTCTGTGGCTCTCATTATCGGTTAAATCATTTTATCACAATAACTGATATAAAAATTAAAAAAATATTTCTTTTTTTTCAAAATGGATGAAATTATTTCAAAAAATTGTAAATATTTTCCTTCTATTTCTAAACATGTTCTGAGAAAAATTTATGAGGGCATGTATGAAAGATTGAGAATGCTTAAGAAAAAAAGATTTCTAAAATATATTTGTCTTGTAATTGAATCCAAATTCCGATTAAGAGGAGAATTTCCACATTGATACTCATTCGGCATAGGCATGGATTAAGAAAAGTACATAAGCTAAAAAAACGAAGAGCAAAAATGTTACAGGTATGTGATAAGTGTGCAAGAATGAATTGTAACATAGGATGTAGATCTTTTGTGGGGACCCGTACCTAATCCATCTTCTTAATCATTATTAGGATCATTTAATTAATCTGGATCTAATTTTTTTTTTAAAACACAAATGCGGAAACGTAATGTACTCGATATGATATACATGTCAATATAAAATTACAAGTCTTGTACAACATTTATTTATCTTAAACTAAAGTTCAGTCACTATATCAAGTACTGAAAGTCAATCTACTCTAAGTCCGGATCTCCACGCTAATCTTGAATCTCTCATTCTCTTCGTGACCCTGATCATGTCCCACCTGTTGTCATGCATACATACAAACAAGACAACATCCGGATAACTCCGGTGAGAAATACATTCCAGTATAAATAATGTAAACATTCAATCATATAAAACATATATAAAAACATGAAACAGATATCAATAACATGTATCAAATCTGAAAGACTCGATATAAAACTGTAACTCAAACTCTAGACTCATCATCTCAGACTCGACTCATTTCTAATCTAGGGATCCCGATCTGAATAAGATTGCAATGTTCTCCCATCTACTTTACCCCAGCTAGATGGTGGTACGTTCTTAGTCCCAGACTTTGGCTGTCTATATCGAAGATCTGCAATAGGAGTCGGTCTTCTCCTCAGTATATCGATATATATCCAAAAGTCCAGTGACTTGGCGGTTCTGCCATGGCGGTTCTGCCAAAGACTAGGCGGATCTGCCCAACTCTACTCATGCTTTCCTATAGATCAATAGACTAAGCATATCAATATCAAGATTTGCAAATATCAATGCAATAATCATTCAGTATAGGATTTTGGGAAACTCAAGTCAAATCTAACTCGATTTGTGCAATCCCGAATCAACATTGATTTATACCTTTCTTTCTTTCAATCTGACTCTGTCGAAGTCTCGGACTCAAATCTGTCAATACTCAATCTGGCAATGACAATATCAAAAGTATCGTATCAATATACAACTCAGATCAATACTGGATATAATCAGAACTGAATCAAATTCTGTTTCAACAGCATAACTGTACAATCTCAATATACCCAACAATACAATTCAACATACATCAATTCCCACAACTCATAATCGATACAATACAAATCTGATATCAATCTCAATCAATTCAGCTCTGAAAATCATAACAATTTCATACGGAATCTGTTCTTCAATCCAGTTTCGATTATACGATGTCTAACATATCAGAACCATCATATATGAATCATATTTGATTCCTTCAATATCATAATTTTAGAACATAACAGAAATCAATGAAACTTACGTCCAGTTGAAGCCTGCGTCGATAGAAACTCAGTACTAAGTCGGATTAAAAATCTAGCGGACGGATCGAAATATAAAGGCGTAAGGATTTTCTTCTTAAGCGCTTCGGTCCTTTCTTCTGAATTCTCCAAGGATTGAGAGAATTGATATGTATATATATCCCAAGTTGCATGTAAAGATACGTGTCCCATTTTCACACATTTCTGGCGGCGCTCGGGCGGTCATAAAGTACCGCTCGGGCGTCGAACACTCTGTTCGGTTACTCGGCTTGTTAAACACTGGCGCTCGGGCGGTAAAAAACTATCGCTCGGGCGCCAGACTTTCTGTCCAAGCCCTCATATTCTCATCCCCTGGCGCTCGGGCGGTCAAAAACTAACGCTCGGACGTCAGATGTTTTGTCCGAAGGGTAGACTTATGGTGCATTGGCGCTCGGGCAGTTGTAATGTGCCGCTCGGGCGCCAGATGTTCTGTCCACCATCTTGGCTTATGATGCACCGACGCCCGGCTTCTCCTTTCACATCTTATTTTAGCTCCTGAAATCTCAATTCTATCAATTAATCAATGTCTAATTACGGTGATAAAATCTCGGGCATTACATCTTTGTGTTTTGTTTCAATAAAAATAGGGAAGATAAAATTAATTTCATTAAAAATGGAATTAATAAAGAGTCTTTAGATTACCTCTTATTGACTTGAGACGCATTCTAATGGTCATGTGCATATTGAACTTCTCTATTTATGGAAAAAAATTCCAACACGAGTGTTATTATAATAGTCTTGGGAATCTGAGTAAAAATGAGCCACAATCACATCACATTATATATGCATGTGTGATGAAACTTAAAATTAATAATTTATTATATGTTAAAACATGTATTTTAAAATTTCAGTTTCATTAAAATTATAAAATTATGTTATTTTAGTATTGTTTGTTTATATTTAATTGTCTTATTAAATATGTTTTATTTTCAGGTTTTCTACGTGTTGGTAAAATAATGATAACTCAAGCTAGAAAATTCAAATGGAGGTGACTCAAACATGTTCGGAATCCTTGAGAAATTATGTACAACTTTACAGAAGACATGATTGCCTAAAAAGTTCATTAAGATGATCAAATTGTGCAAATATCAAAAGGAGGACACATTTACTTTTACTATGACCAGCATATAGTAAAAAAATTATAACTATTTCAATATTTAACCAAATGAGGTGAACCAAGTGGCCAAATTCATCTACAGACAATTCCCACATGTTTGCCGTTTTGAGCAGAGTCAAATTCGGTGATTAAAGTTGTGGAACAAAGCATTGAAAGAAGGGACATGGAATTGAACTTGGAGGAGACAAAGAATACTATTGCAACTACATGGCATTAATAAAAATGTTGACCCTTTCTCACATGTGGCCTATAAACAGAGGCCTTGTGCTAGCTTGAGAATCATTCTATCTCATTGTAAAATATAGTGTGAGTGTGTATCAAAGTTCTAAGTTCCAATATATTTTCTTTCATTATCTCAACTATGAGTGATATTTTAGTGTTGTTATCAATTTACATCAAATGCTTGATACCATTAAAGTGGTTATCTTGATTTGTTGTTTAATTTTGATACAATAAATATTACATCACTTATTATTATATATATATATATAGATATATATATATATATATATTTATATAATAATATCATAATGTTTCATTTAGACGATAGCGTGGCTCTGCCGGTTGTTCTAAATGAAATATTATGATTTAATACTAACATCTAACAATCTAGCATTTACTTTATCGCAACTAACTTTTATTTTTCGCATCTAACTTTTACTTTCTCGCAACTAACTTTTACTTTTCCGCAACTAACATTTACTTTATCGCAACTAACTTTTACTTTACCGCAACTAACTTATTAAATCAATATATTTCATTTAGGCAATAGCGTGGCTCTGCCGTATAATGATTTAATTTAACATTTACTTTATGCAATTATTTATTTATATAGTTATAATTATAATCATAGGTACCATATATAAAATATCGGTTAATTCGGTATTTTCTATAGTGGGAACTATATTATATTATGTGTGTTTTTAATTTTCTTGGAACCATTATTTATGGTGGTTTTTTTTGTTTTACTTTTAGTTAAACAATATTATATAAACCAAGAATAAATCCTCAAGCCTTGACAAAATTTATAATTTGTAAACTTCATTCTTGCATTTGGTAATCTATAAATTAATAAATTTAAACTCAAAATAACCTCTCTTAGGATCGATCTCGTACTTACGAAATATATTACTTGCAGACAACCTACACTTGGGTGAATTATTATTTAAGTAGTAGCAAGTTTTTGGCGCCGTTGCCGGGGAGGTATAAATTAAATTTATATTTGTTAATTATGTTTTATTTATAAGTATTGTGTTTTTTTTTGTACGAGTATTTGGAGTCGAAAAAAAGTGGTAGACTTATTCGAGTATCTGAAAATAATTTAAACATGGATGATAATTCAAATAATCAAGATAATGATGATAATAATAATAATAATAATAATAATAATAATCAAGAACATGATCAATTAAGAACACTTAGGCACCATATGAACCCTATTAGAACTAATGCACCATCTTGTTTAGTTTTTCCTCTTGATGCATCTAATTTCAACTTTAAACCTCAAATTATTCAACTTTTACCAAATTTTCATGGCTTAGATTCTGAAAATCCATATTTGCATCTAAGAAAATTTGAGGAAGTTTGTAACACTTATAATGATCAAAATTGTAGCATGGATATAGTTCGATTAAAGCTTTTCCCTTTTTCTTTAAAAGATAAAGCTAAAACATGGCTACAAAATTTAAGATCAAGTTCAATAAGATCATGGGAAGAAATGCAACAACAATTTCTCAAAAAGTTTTTCCCTTCCCATAGAACAAACTCTTTTAAAAGACAAATTACAACTTTTTCTCAAAAACAAGGAGAAAAGTTTTATCAATGTTGGGATAGATATAAAGAATTACTTAATACATGCCCACATCATGGTTTTGAAACATGAAGAATAGTTTCTCACTTTTATGAATGTCTAATACCTAAAGATAGGCAAATGATAGAATTCATGTGTAATGAAACTTTTGAAGATATAAACCCAAATGAAGCTATGGAATATTTGGACTCATTAGCAGAAAATGCTCAAAATTGGGATAATATAGGCACAATAGAACCACCAACAGCTAAAAACAATAATTCAACAAATGGGGGTGGTATCTATAATCTTAAAGATGATATAGATATTCAAGCTAAACTTGCATCTTTAGCAAGAAAAATTGAGTCATTAGAAATGAAAAAGAGTGGTCAATTAAAAAGTATTCAAGAAATTGTTTGTCATATATGTGATACACATGATCATGCTACAAAATATTGCCCAACATTACCTTCATTTAAAGAATGTCTCCACGAACAAGCAAATTATGTTAACAATTATAAAAAACCAATACTAGATCCTTTTTCACCATCATATAATCCTGGATGGAAAAATCATTCTAATTTTAGTTGGATGAATGATAATAATGCACAACCTTCACAACAATATTTTCAAAATAACCAAAATCATCAAGGTTATATTTCTTATGTTACACCTCCAAGAAAAAACTTTGAAGATGTAATTCATGCATTTATCCAAAAGCAAGAGTCTATCAATATTCAAAACAGTCAATCTATGAGTGATTTGAAAGAAACTCTTACAAAATTTGCTTCTACACTTAATATTCATGAAAAATGAAAGTTTCTATCTCAACCTCAACCTAATCCTAAAAATCAAAATCAAGAATTAAAAAATGAAAAAATTGATCAAATAAAATCTGTTATTACCCTTAGAAGTGGTAAAATAGTTAATGATCCATATAGTAATGAAAACAATGATCATTTAAAATCAAAGAGTAAGGATGATAATCCTGATACTTTTGAGAATGATGATAATTTAAATTTAAGAATAATATGGTGAATGATAAATCATCTGAAATAGTAAATAAGTCAAATAAACCTCCACCATCTCCTCATGCATTAACAAATCATAAAAAACAAAAAAGTGATTCTGATATCTTTGAAGTTTTTAAACAAGTGAAGATAAATATTCCATTATTAGATGCTATTATGTAAGGCCTGAGATTTATTAGTCTTCATTGATGCGATATTCAAAGATATGAGAATGCATGACATGTAATGAGAAGCAATAAATGAGATGGGGGAAGGAGAGACATGAAAAATAAGAATTTTGAATGAAGGGCAGACCGCACCGGCACCATGAAAGATACCGCACCCGCGGTGCATGGGCAAAAAATTGGTCATTTTTACAGTAGGGTCACCGCACCCGCGGTCCAAGAAAGAGTGCGCCCGCGGTTGATGGACAGAGAGTTGGAAATTATTTACAGAAATGACACCGCACCCGCGTTGATGTCAACGCACCAGCGGTCTTATATGTAGCGCACCCGCGGTCGTCGATTTTTGAAAATGAATAGACTGCCGAAGCTTGAGCGCACCTGCGGTCTAGATGGAGCGCACCCGCGGTGCAGCATGCGAGAAAGCCACCTTTGTTTCTTATGATGACACATGGCATATATATATTTAGAATTGTGCTGAGTCTTCATTTTTAACACTTCCATCAGCTGAGAAACGAAGGAGAAAAGGGATCCAAGCTTTCTTCCATCTTTACTATTTGATTGTGTAAGATTTACTTATCCAAAAGTTAATCCAAGCTTAAATTCTTGTTCCTCACTTCAAAGGCTACAAGAGGATGTAATTTTCATTCATTTCCTGCATGATTTGAGATATTGATGTTGGGGAAACTTGGATATGCTTGTAGCTATATGTTTTTATGATTATAAGCAACGGTTATTCGCAACCGGATCGAAGAAATGGTACCGTATGTAATTGTTATGAATTCCAGCATATGTATCATTTAACATGTTCAGATTTCAGAGTTAATGTGTATTATGAACAGAATGGTGAATTGTTGATATTGATCATATTGTGTTGATTTATGAGTTGATCGGTATATCGAGAATCCGCCGTTATGCCGTCGAATTGTATTCAGATTAAAGATTGAGTCCTATATGTATTGATAGAATGCACTTTGATCATGCCATTTCAGATTCTATTGGCAACTTTGATAGCGAGACTTCGACTACGACAGATTGTGCGAAGGTATAATTCATGTTTTGTTTGGGGAAAACACAACTCAAATGAGATTCAATTTGAGTTTCCCAACCAAATCACATACTAGAATTGTTGTCTATCTTTTGATATGATTTTGATTTGGCTATAGAATTATATTTAAATCTCTTGATATGATGATGCCTTGTTTATAGAGTTATATTCAAGCATTTGAGATAGGAGAGTCATTGGCAGACTTGCCAAACTAGACGTTCGGTGGTATCGACGCTTCGGATCAGATTCAATCCGATTGTAGACATTCGATAGAGACAGGGCCGAAGTCTAGGAATAAGACGTACAGTTACCCCGATTGGGAGGGTAGGTGACAGACAGTGACATCTTATTCACACCGGGATCCCTAGAGTAGAGTCGAGTCGAGTCAAGACATGATTTGATTTGAATTGCATGCTCATATAGATTGGTTTCATAGACTATGGAACCCATTGTTATTGCTTTCATGCATGATTTATGATTATGTATTAGCATGCATACATGTTTTATATTGGGATTTGTTCTCACCGGAGTTTCCGGCTGTTGTTATGTCTGTATGTATGCATAACAACAGGTGGGGCAGGATCAAGGTCACGACAGAGATGAGTTCAAGATAGCGTGGTGACTTCGGGCGCAGAAGATTATTAGTTGTTTCTTACTAGACTGGTACTATTTGTGGTTGTAGTTTGTATTAAACACTGGTTTATATGAATGTATTAGAACAAGACATGTAATTATGTTTATTGAAATAAAATGAAGAACTATCTTGTGCTGTTTATATACATTTGAATTAATGTTAAAAAGCAAAATTTTGACCCACATTTTTGAATAAAGATCCGATTAATCCCGAAAAGAATTGAGTTAGAGCCAAGGTCCCCACAACAGGTGGTATCAGAGCAGTAGTTTCTGTAGACTGAGATAGAATAGAATGAGCGGGGTAAATCGAGTCTCCTTCCTTGCTTTTGATGTGCTAGCATGATTTATTGCTTTCCCTATTACATGTTGTATTGTTATCTGAATTGAATTACAGCATGTACTTGTGAAGACCGAATCAGAACCGATTCTGGATCAGAGGTATATGATCAGAGGAGGGCTGAGACAGATTTTATAGATTGTGTACTAATCTTTTGATAATCAGATTATGCCGCCTAGAAGGATACCACAACCAGCTGCAGGGCAAGTGCCAAAACAAGGTAGTACGTCAGGTACTCAGATGGATGTTATAGCTACACCTATGGAAACCTTATTGAAGAGATTTCAATCATTCCATCCTCCGACTTTGAAGGGCACGGAAAATGCAGTGGATTGTGAGAGCTGGCTAGACGATATAGAGATGTTGTTCGAATCTCTTGCCTATACAGATGAACGGAGAGTGAAGTTGATTGGGCATCAATTACACAAAGTGGCAAAAAGTTGGTGGCTTACAACGAAACGAGCCCTGGAGCATAGAGGTATCGATATTACTTGGAAAGTATTTAAAGATGAATTTTATCAACGTTTCTTTCCAGTGTCGTATCGAAAAGACAAAGGGCCCGAATTTGCTAATTTGAGACAGGGGCAGTGGAACATAGAAGAGTATGTTGCCAAGTTTTCTTCTTCGCTCCGATTTGCGCCACACGTGGCAGGAAATGACGAAGCGGTCGCGGACCAGTTCATCAATGGTGAACCCGGATATTTTTACTTTGGTGAACACGGGACGACGTAACACCTTTTCTGATGCACTGAACCGAGCAAAGGGAGCAGAAGCTGGCTTGATTAGGCAGCGATGAGCTTCTTATAGTGCTTAGAGTCAGAGGCCGCCACAGCCTGCCGCCCAGTTTCCACCACCTCCTCCTCGATTTGATAGTGGAAGCAGTAGTAGTGGCAAGAAGGATTCTTTGAAAGTTAAGGGTAAGCAGTTTAAGAGATCAGGGATCAGTTCGTCGAGCTCCAGTGGGTCACGACAGAGAGGTCCTGGCCAGAGTGCAGAGTATACTGGTGTTTATTGCAATTCTTGTGGTGGCAGGCATGCCACTGAGCAGTGTCAGGGAGTTATGGGCCGATGCAATATTTGTAAACAGCAGGGAAACTTTGCCAGAGTCTGTTCACAGAGAGGTGCACAGCAAGCTCAGAGTATTGGGGCGTCTGGTTCAGTATCTCAGCCGGAGCGGCAAGCTTCGTCTGTCCATTCCTTCCAGCCCACGCCTACACAGTCCCAGTCCCGAGCCAGAGGTAGCCAGACAGTGAGCCAACCTCCCAGACAGCAGGCTCGAGTGTTCGCACTGACAGAGGAGCAGGCCCAGGATGCGCCAGATGATGTGATTGCAGGTAACTTTTTTCTTTGCGGTTATCCTGCATATGTGTTGATAGACATAGGTGCATCCCATAAATTCATTTCTGAACATTTTGCATTGACACATGCATTGCATGTCGAGTCATTGTCTACTGTAGTGTCTATTTCGTCTCCGTTGGGAAATGGTCTGATATCTGTGACTTCAGTTAGACATTGTATACTACAGTTTGAGGGGCATGAGATTGATTTAGACTGTGTTGTGCTTGGTTTATCTGATTTTGATTGTATTGTTGGGATTGACATGTTAACCAAGTACAGAGCTACTGTAGATTGTTTCCAGAAGATTGTCAGGTTCAGACCAGAGATGGCTGATGAATGAAAATTCTACGGAAAGGGTTCCAGATCTCGGATTCGCTTAGTATCTGCTTTGACTATGAGTAGATTGTTGCAGAAAGGAGCAGAGGGATTCCTTGTCTATTCTGTAGATCTACAGAAATCGAGCCCGGCATTGGCAGATTTGCCAGTAGTACGGGAGTTTGCAGATGTATTTCCTGACGAGATTCCAGGGTTACCCCCAGCCCGAGAGGTAGATTTTAGCATTGATCTTATTCCAGGTACCGTTCTTGTTTCGAGAACTCCGTATAGAATGGCACCTATAGAGTTGAAAGAATTGAAAGCACAACTAGAAGATCTTCTAGCCAAGGGATATATCAGACCCAGTGTATCTCCTTGGGGTGCTGTAGTGCTATTCGTGCGCAAGAAAGACGGTTCAATGAGATTGTGTATCGACTACCGGCAACTGAACAAGGCGACGGTAAAGAACAAATATCCATTGCCTCGTATCGATGATTTATTTGATCAGTTGCAGGGATCCTCTGTTTATTCCAAGATCGATTTGAGATCTGGATATCACCAGCTGAGAGTTAGAGATGTTGATATACCGAAGACAACATTACGAACCAGGTATGGACATTATGAGTTTGTTGTCATGCCTTTTGGTTTAACGAATGATCCAGCGGTGTTTATGGGATTGATGAACCATATCTTTCAGAGGTATTTGGATGAGTTTGTGATTGTTTTTATTGATGATATCTTGGTTTATTCTAAGAATCTGAATGAACATGCCAATCATTTGATTATTGTGTTGCAAACATTGAGAAATGAAAGATTATTTGCTAAACTGTCAAAGTGTGAGCTTTGGCTGAGAGAGGTTGTCTTCTTGGGTCATATCATATCTGGAGACGGTATTTCTGTAGATCCGAGTAAAGTTGAAGCGGTAATCAGTTGGCCGAGACCGACTTCTGTGCCAGAGATACGCAGTTTCATGGGTCTGGCAGGATACTATAGACGATTCATTAAAGATTTCTCCAGTATTGCGAAACCGATTACCCAGTTGACACAGAAGAATGCACCGTTTGTGTGGTCTGAGAATTGTGAGTTTAGCTTTCTAGAGTTGAAGAAGAGGCTGACCAGTACACCTGTCTTGATGATTCCTTCAGGTACTGGCGACTTCATTGTATATTGTGATGCATCCCACAGAGGGCTAGGATGTGTTCTTATGCCGCGAGGTCATGTGATTGCTTATGCCTCTAGACAGCTGAAGCCACACTAGATTCGATACCCCATTCATGATCTTGAATTGGCGGCTATTGTTTTTGCATTGAAGACCTGGCGTCATTATCTTTATGGCAAGAAATTTGAAATCTACTCTGATCACAAGAGCCTGAAGTATCTGTTTTCTCAATCAGAATTGAATATGAGACAGCGTAGATGGCTCGATTTGTTGAAAGATTTTGATTGCGAGATCAAGTACTATCCAGGGAAGTCAAATGCAGCAGCAGATGCCTTGAGTCAAAAGGTATGTGCCCTATCCTTATCGACGATAGGTGTTTCGAATTTAGTTAAAGATTGCTGTTTGTCTGGTTTAGCATTTGATACAGATAGTAGACCGCTGAGACTTGCTTCGATTCAAGTTGTGCCAGATTTGATTATGAGGATTAAAGAGGCACAAAGAACAGACCAGAATGTTCAGAAGTCGATTCAGATGGTCAGATCAGGACATCAGTCTGAATATCGGGTACATGATTATGTTCTGTATGTGAAAAACCGTCTTGTAGTGCCAGATGTTGCAGAGTTGAAACAACAGGTTTTGTCAGAAGCGCACTGTAGTCGGTTTAGTATTCATCCTGGTGGCAGGAAAATGTACAACGATTTGAAGACACAATTCTGGTGGAAACAAATGAAGTCAGATATTGCAGAATTCGTGTGTCTAAGTGCTTGAATTGCCAACAGGTAAAGGCCGAGAGAAAGAAGCCCGGAGGTTTACTTCAGAGTTTATCTATTCCTGAGTGGAAATGGGATCACATTTCCATGGATTTCGTGACGAAATTACCTCGATCATCCCGGGGCTGTGATGCGATTTGGGTCATCATTGACAGATTGACCAAATCAGTGTGTTTTATTCCATACAGAATGACATATCGACACGATCAGATGGCAGAGTTGTATGTCAGAGAGGTAGTCAGATTGCATGGTGTGCCGAAGTCTATCGTATCAGATCGTGATCCACGATTCACTTCACACTTTTGGCACAGTTTGCAGCAGGCTTTAGGTACGAAATTGCACCTGAGTACTGCCTATCATCCCCAGACCGACGGACAGTCAGAGCGGACTATCCAGACTTTAGAGGACATGTTGAGAGCTGTAGTGCTAGATTTCGGCACTAGTTGGCAAGATTCACTACCGTTGTGTGAATTCTCGTACAACAACAGCTATCAAACGAGCATAGAGATGGCACCGTTTGAAGCATTATATGGCAAGAAGTGCAGATCTCCTCTATACTGGGATGATATATCTGAGGTACCAGAACTTGGACCTGATATGATTCGTGAAATGACTGAAAAAGTAAAGATAATTCAGAAGAGGATGAAGACAGCACAGGATAGGCAAGCCAAGTATGCCAATATCAGACGTAGACCGCTAGTATTTGAACAAGGAGACAGAGTGTTTTTGAAGATTTCTCCTTTCAGAGGCGTTGTCAGATTTGGCAAACGCGGGAAGTTGTCTCCTAGATACATTGGTCCTTATGAGATACTTGAAAAGATTGGCGATCGAGCCTATCGACTAGTTCTTCCTCCTTGTCTATCTGGAATACATGACGTATTTCATGTATCGATGCTGCGTAGATATATGCCTGATGCTTCTCATGTCATTCAGCCTGACGAAGCTGAGCTTGATCAGACTTTGAGTTATACTGAGCAACCGATACAGATTCTTGATCGAAAAGAAAAACAACTCAGAACGAAGACTATTCCACTAGTGAAAGTCCAGTGGAGTCGTCATGGCATCGAGGAAGCGACTTGGGAGACAGAAGAAGATATGAGACAGAGATATCACGAGTTGTTTACATGATGTGAGTATTTATTCAGATTTTGATTATATTGTTTTTCATTTATGATATGATGGTTGGCCTGCGATTTCAAGGACGAAATCATTTCTTCGAAGGGGAGAAATGTAAGGCCTGAGATTTATTAGTCTTCATTGATGCGATATTCAAAGATATGAGAATGCATGACATGTAATGAGAAGGAATAAATGAGATGGGGGAAGGAGAGACATGAAAAATTAGAATTTTGAATGAAGGGCAGACCGCACCCGCACCATGAAAGATACCGCACCCGCGGTGCATGGACAGAAAATTGGTCATTTTTACAGTAGGGTCACCGCACCCGCGGTCCAAGAAAGAGTGCACCCGCGGTTGATGGACAGAGAGTTGGAAATTATTTACAGAAATGACACCGCACCCGCGGTTCAAACGTAACCGCACCCACATTGATGTCACCGCACCAGCGGTCTTATATGTAGCGCACCCGCGGTCGTCGATTTTTGAAAATGAATAGACTGCCAAAGCTTGAGCGCACCTGCGGTCTAGATGGAGCGCACCCGCGGTGCAGCATGCGAGAAAGCCACCTTTGTTTCTTATGATGACACATGGCATATATATATATATAGAATTGTGCTGAGTCTTCATTTTTAACACTTCCATCAGCTGAGAAACGAAGGAGAAAAGGGTTCCAAGCTTTCTTCCATCTTTACTATTTGATTGTGTAAGATTTACTTATCCAAAAGTTAATCCAAGCTTATATTCTTGTTCCTCACTTCAAAGGCTACAAGAGGATGTAAGTTTCATTCATTTCTTGCATGATTTGAGATATTGATGTTGGGGAAACTTGGATATGCTTGTAGCTATATGTTTTTATGATTATAAGCAACGGTTATTCGCAACCGGATCGAAGAAATGGTACCGTATGTAATTGTTATGAATTCCAGCATATGTATTATTTAACATGTTAAGATTTCAGAGTTAATGTGTATTATGAACAGAATGGTGAATTGTTGATATTGATCATATTGTGTTGATTTATGAGTTGATCGGTATATCGAGAATCCGTCGTTTTGCCGTCGAATTGTATTCAGATTAAAGATTGAGTCCTATATGTATTGATAGAATGCACTTTGATCATGCCATTTCAGATTCTATTGGCAACTTTGATAGCGAGACTTCGACTACGACAGATTGTGCGAAGGTATAATTCATGTTTTGTTTCGGGAAAACACAACTCAAATGAGATTCAATTTGAGTTTCCCAACCAAATCACATACTAGAATTGTTGTCTATCTTTTGATATGATTTTGATTTGGCTATAGAATTATATTTAAATCTCTTGATATGATGATGCCTTGTTTATAGAGTTATATTCAAGCATTTGAGATAGGAGAGTCATTGGCAGACTTGCCAAACTAGACGTTCGGTGGTATCGACGCTTCGGATCAGATTCAATCCGATTGTAGACATTCGATAGAGACAGGGCCGAAGTCTAGGAATAAGACGTACAGTTACCCCGATTGGGAGGGTAGGTGACAGACAGTGACGTCTTATTCACACCGGGATCCCTAGAGTAGAGTCGAGTCGAGTCAAGACATGATTTGATTTGAATTGCATGCTCATATAGATTGGTTTCATAGACTATGGAACCCATTGTTATTGCTTTCATGCATGATTTATGATTATGTATTAGCATGCATACATGTTTTATATTGGGATTTGTTCTCACCGGAGTTTCCGGCTGTTGTTATGTCTGTATGTATGCATAACAACAGGTGGGGCAGGATCTGGGTCACGACAGAGATGAGTTCGAGATAGCGTGGTGACTTCGGGCGCAGAAGATTATTAGTTGTTTCTTACTAGACTGGTACTACTTGTGGTTGTAGTTTGTATTAAACACTGGTTTATATGAATGTATTAGAACAAGACATGTAATTATGTTTATTGAAATAAAATGAAAAACTATCTTGTGCTGTTTATATACATTTGAATTAATGTTAAAAAGCAAAATTTTGACCCACATTTTTGAATAAAGATCCGATTAATCCCGAAAAGAATTGAGTTAGAGCCCGGGTCCCCACATATTAAACAAGTACCTTCTTATGCAAAATTTTTTAAAGACTTATGTACTGTAAAGAGAAATTGCATGTGAAGAAAAAAGCATTTTTGGCTGAACAATTAAGTTCTATTCTTCAAAATAATTCTAGTTTGAAATATATAGATCATGGTTGTCCAACAATTTCATGTATTATTGGAGAAAATAAAATTAAAAAAGCTTTGTTGGATTTGGGAGCAAGTGTGAATTTACTTCCTTATTCAGTTTATGAAAAACTTAATTTAGGAGAATTAAAACCCACTTCTGTTACTCTCTTACTGGCGGATAGGTCAATCAAAATACCTAGAGGTATTTTAGAAGATGTGTTGGTTCAAGTTGATAAATTCATATATCCTGTAGATTTTATTGTTTTGGATACATAACCAATAGAAGTACATAATGAAATTCCAGTAATATTGGGACGACCATTTCTAGCAACTTCAAATGCTTTAATTAATTGTCGAAATGGAATAATGAAATTGTCTTTTGGAAATATGACTCTAGAACTTAATGTGTTCAATTTCTGTAAACAACCAAGTATTAATGAAAATGAATATGATAATGAAATTGAAACAATTGTGGAAGAAAATATACAAGAAGAAAACTTAAATCAACAATCTGAAGTTTTTTCAATAGAAAGTTTTGAGTCTAAAATTTTTTTAAAGAAGATGATAATACAAAACATGAATTAAAAGTTTTACCATTAGAATTGAAATATGTATTTCTTGGTGAAAATAAAACATTTCCTGTTGTAA
Organism: Primulina tabacum; assembly: GCF_025594145.1. Classification (NCBI taxonomy): domain Eukaryota; kingdom Viridiplantae; phylum Streptophyta; class Magnoliopsida; order Lamiales; family Gesneriaceae; genus Primulina; species Primulina tabacum. The sequence continues at coordinate 44,262,785 of NC_134550.1, read as the reverse complement.
TTTTTTCCACTCTTTTGCCAAATCAAGAAGAAGATTTGATTAAATTACTTAAAAAATATAAAAATGCAATTGGATGGACTTTGAAAGATATAAAAGGTATGAATCCTTTAATTTGTACACATAAAATTCACTTGGAAGAAAATGTTAAAACATATCAACAACCACAAAGAAGCTTAAATCCACATATGAAGGAAGTTGTTAAGAATGAAGTATTAAAACAATTAGACGCTGGAATTATCTATCCAATTTCAGATAGTAAATGGGTAAGTCCAACACAAGTAGTACCTAAAAAGTCCGGCATCACTGTTATAAAAAATGAAAAGGGAGAGTTATTACAATATAGGATTCCATCTAGTTGGCGTATGTGTATTGATTATAGAAAATTAAATGATGCAACTAGAAAAGATCATTTCCCACTACCATTTTTAGATCAAATTCTAGAAAAAGTAGCAGGAAATTCTTATTACTGTTTTCTTGATGGGTATTCGGGGTATTATCAAATACCTATATCATTAGAAGATCAAGAAAAAACTACTTTTACTTGTCCTTTCGGAACTTTTGCATTTAAGAAAATGTCATTTGGTTTATGTAATGCTCCGACTACTTTTCAAAGATGCATGTTAAGTATTTTCAGTGATATGATTGAAGAATATGTAGAAGTTTTTATGGATGATATAACTGTTTTTGGAAACTCATTTGAAAATTGTCTTAAAAATCTAGAAGAAGTATTAAAAAGATGTGAAGAAAAAAATCTTGTTTTAAATTGAGAAAAATGTAATTATATGGTTAAATCTGAGATTGTTTTAGGACATGTGATATCTGAAAAAGGAATTGAAGTTGATAAAGCCAAAGTTGATGTTATTGCTAATTTAACATCACCAAAAACGGTCAAAGAAGTTCGATCATTCTTGGGTCATGCAGGATTTTATAGTAGGTTTATAAAAAAATTTCAGCATAATATCTAAACCAATTTCTAATCTTTTAACAAAAGATACACAATTTGAATGGACTCAGAAATGTGAAAATGCTTTTAAAAAAATTATTAATCTTTTAGTTACATCACCTATTTTACAACCTCCAGATTGGTCTTTACCATTTGAATTAATGTGTGATGCAAGTGATTATGCTATAGGAGCTGTGTTAGAACAAAGAAAAGAAGGAAAACCTTATGCAATCTATTATGCTAGTAGAACCTTAAATAGTGCCCAAATAAATTATTCAACTACTGAAAAAGAATTACTTTCAGTAGTATTTGCATTAGATAAGTTTCGATCTTATTTAATTGATTCTACTACTATTTTTTACACCGATCATTCTGCCATAAAATATTTATCAAATAAACAAGATGCTAAGCCAAGATTAATACGGTGGATTTTATTGTTACAAGAATTTGATATTATAATTAAAGATAAAAAAGGAAAAGAAAATGTTGTAGCCGATCATTTATCTAGAATAATGACTGAATCATCTCATAATTAAATATCAATAAATGAAAATTTTCCAGATGATCAGTTGTTTTATGCTACTATTATGCCCTGGTTTGCTAACATTATAAATTTTCTTGTGACAAATAAAATGCCTTCTCATTGGAATTCACATGATAAGAATAAATTCTTAATAGAAGTTAAAAAATTTTATTGGGATGATCCTTACTTATTTAAGTATTGTCCTGACCAAATTTTTCGACGATGCATACCCGACAATGAAGTAAGTAATGTTATTAAATTTTGTCATTCTGAAGCATGTGGAGGTCATTTTTGATCCAATAAAACAGCTACAAAAATCTTACAATGTGGATTTTATTGGCCGTCTTTATTCAAAGATACGCATTTATTTTGCAAATCTTGTGAAAACTGTCAGAAGATGGGATCAATTTCAAAACGAAACATGATGCTTTTAAATCCAATCATAATTATTGAAATATTTGATAGTTGGGGGATAGATTTTATGGGTCCATTTCCATTATCTTTTGGATATACGTACATTTTAGTCGCTGTTGATTATGTTTCAAAATGGATTGAAGCAATTGCATGTAGAACTAATGATCATAAAGTTGTTATAAAATTTTTAAAAGAAAATATTTTTAGCCGATTTGGAATACCTAGAGCAATAATTAGTGATGGGGGAAGTCATTTTATAAATAAATCATTTTCCTCTTTGTTAAGAAAATATGGCATTACACATAAAGTTTCTACCCCATATCATCCTCAAAATAATGGTCAAGTTGAACTTGCAAATAGAGAAATAAAACAAATTTTAGAAAAAACAGTTAATCCAAATCGAAAAGATTGGTCTTTAAGATTAACTGATGCATTATGGGCATATAGAACTGCATTTAAAACATCATTAGGGATGTCATCATATAGGTTAGTTTTTGGTAAGCATTGTCATTTACCTGTTGAACTTGAACATAAAGCTTATTGGGCAATTAAAGCATTTAATATTAATTTAGATGATGCATCTAAATTAAGAAAATTGCAAATAAATGAACTTGAAGAATTAAGAAATGATGCATATGAAAATTCAAAGATTTATAAAGATAAAACTAAAGCCTTTCATGATAAAAATATTATGAGAAAGTCATTTGAAATTGGACAAAAAGTTTTGCTTTATAATTCTCGTTTGCATTTATTTTCAGGTAAACTAAGATCGAGGTGGTCAGGACCATTTATAGTCAAATTTGTTTATCCTCATGGTGCTGTTGATATTGAAAATCCTAAAAATAATGACGTGTTTAAAGTTAATGGGCAAAGACTTAAGCCTTTTATAGAAAATAAAATTTTTAATAATAAGTTTATGCCTTTATATCATCCACAATAGTTGTTTGATATTTTCATTTTGTTTTACAGATTCTAGTTCATTTCCCGGTTAAGTGGCGGATAACGGTACTTCGTGACTGTTTAAGTCGGTTTCTTCGATTTTTCCAAAATAATTGAAATATATATAATAATAATAATAATATGGATGTGTGTATTATGAATCTTCGTAAATATTTTGCTTGTTTACCTGATAATGCGTTGAAAAAAATTTATAAAGCTAGATGTGAGCGGCTAAGGTTGATGATGTCATATGGCATACCGAATGATGTCCGTTTGATAATTGAAGCAAAAGTCCGATTGGTTGGGGAAGCAAGTGAATTAATAATAAGACATATGCCAAGATTTGGTAAAAGCACATATGCCAAAAAGCGAAGAGCTAAACGTATAGACGGATGTCATAAATGTGCAAGGTGGACTTGTAAAGGAAAATGCAAAAATGTTGGAATGACATCAATGAATAGAGAAGATAAAATTTTATTCATTAAGAATGGTCTGAGTATAGAGTCTTTGGATAATTTTCTAGAGGTTCTTGATACGCATTCTAGTGGGTACGTGCAAAATGAACTTCTTAAACTATGGTAGCAATTTCAACAGGAGGAATATCAATATGGACGGTGGAATCAGCCTTACAAAGATCCTACTGTAGTAACGCATATCTATTTAGATAAATAAATATATACACACAATTTCGTCTTGGGAATCTGACGTTAAAAGACCATGTTTGCCAATCTATAAGAAAATTGGATGGGAAGCATATCCTCGACTCATAGAAGGCGTTGAAGCCGTTACTGAACGTAAAATCAGAGGAAGATGTGAGCCACAATCACAACTACGCTGTATATATTTGTTTTAATTTTGTCATTTTTATTTTCTTTTAATAATAATAATTTCATGTTCAAATATTGACTTTTGGCATGTTACGCTTATAAATTCATATGCTGTGATCTAACAATTACAAAAAATATATTTCTCAACATGTCAACGTCCACGGTAAGTAAAATAAAAAATATTTGTGTATTTTGTGGATCTAGTACAGGAAAAGATTCAATTTATGAAGAAGTAGCAGAAAATCCTAGAATAACACTTGCTAAAAAAAAGATTCATTTGGTATATGGTGGTGGTGAAGTTGGCCTCATGGGAAAAGTTGCAAAAGCTGCGCATGCAGGTGGAAGTGAAGTTTTAGGCATTATTCCGATTACCTTAGCCAATCTTACAGGACCAACAATAGGAGAAGAAATGAAAGTGGACAACATGTATGAACGAATTACTCAAATGATTGAACATTCAGATGCTTTCATTGCTTTGCCAGGAGGTTTCGGTACTTTGGAAGAAATATTTCATACTGTTTGTTGGGCACAATCAAATATCCACAATAAGCCAATTGGTTTGTTAAATGTTAACAATTATTATGATAAACTGTTATCGTTTCTTGATGATGTTGTGGAACAGGGATTTATTTCATTAGCTTCGCGAAGGATGTTAGTTTCTGCTGCAAGTGAAGGTGAACTTATTGATTTACTGCAAGGATTTAGTCATGAACCAGATCCATCTTTATCTCAACTTAATTGGCCAACATCCAAAAGTAAGAAAAGAAAATTCATGTGATGCTAAACTTGTGATTCAACGGTATGTTTTAATGTTTTTCTTTAAGGTATGAATAATTTCTTCTTCTCTCTTAGTTTTTTTATATAAAAATTAAAATATATACTTATATATAGTAATAATAATAATTTTTAGTTCAATGTCGAGTAAGGTGTCAGTAAAATGCACCTGAGACGCATTAGTTAATAATTATTGGAAAATCACAATACACTAGATTTTAATATTCATTATATTCAAAATACAGACTAAAAGAAAAATTAGTTTTTCATATGTACCAATTTATATATATATTTTGATCCATTAATATAAAATATATAATAGATGTGTTCATATATATATATATATATATATATATATATATATATAATTGTATGTGTTTTCAAATAAAATAATTTCTAAAATTTTTATGAGAATATAGTTAAAAGATATGGTTTGTATGGTTGTTAACATGTATAATTGAAAGAATTCTTTTGTAAAAAAATAATATATACTCACACATCTTTTGTGAGTGAATAGTGAGAAATGAGAAAACAATTAATAAACTTTTATTGATTATTAAAAATGGTTAATTACAAGAATAACTCCCCTAAAAAAAATATTTATTGAAAAAAGAAAAAAAAGAAGTAAATATATAACGGACTGCAAAACACTTTATTCATTGTAATTTTTTTAGATTTGATTGATGTACTATCAATGTGTTCTAAAAACATCAATATTGTGTTAAAAAAAAAAAAAAAAAAAAAAACTAACAAACAAAAAGATTTGTTTGTGCTAGATAAGTTTCAAAGGTAGTCGGATGTATCCGTTATATAAATGTTTATATATATACATATATATATATATATATATATATATTTATGGTAGAATGTTTGGGTAAAAAATTTTATGTTATTGTAAAATTTTGCAGTCACGTTATTTAAAAAAAACAATAAAAAAAGAAAAAAATGGGGATTTTATTCTTTGTAAATTTTCTTATTTTGTTTTCAATATTAGTTTAATTAATTGTCTGCTTTAATACTTAGGCTTTTTCAATGAGAGTTAATATTCATTTAAACTACATGAGTGAAAACTAGCTATTCCTTAAACATTTTGACCTGAAAGAATATATGGAGTTGAAGCTTTTACAATAATATTCTTGATATTATATATGTTATGGTGGGTGGTGTGAATTATCTTTTTGACTATATTATTATAAAAAATTTAGAAATTTAAAAAAAAAATTATATATATATATTGTTACTTTATATATTATGTGAAAATAAGAATAATAATAAAAACACATTTAATTATATATTATTATATTAAACGAAAATATATATATATATATATATAGTGTGAGTGTGTATCAAAGTTCTAAGTTCCAATATATTTTCTTTCATGTTCTCAACTATGAGTGATATTTTAGTGTTGATCAAAAGTAAGCTTATGGCAAACTAAATCTATTATGTCAAGGTGAAGAGGATGCATTCTTGGTGAAGTAAGATTGTTTATATTTTGTATATTCTTTCTTTATTTCTTTTCGTTTACCTAACTTATTTTTATTGTAGGTATAAAAATGAATTATTTTTTGTTATCAATTTAAATCAAATGCTTGATACCATTAAAGTGGTTATCTTGATTTTTTGTTTAATTTTGATACAATAAATATTTCATCACTTATTATTATATATATATAGATATATATATATATATATATATTTATATAATAATATCATAATATTTCATTTAGACGATAGCGTGGCTCTGCCGGTTGTTCTAAATGAAATATTATGATTTAATACTAACATCTAACAATCTAACATTTACTTTATCGCAACTAACTTTTATTTTTCGTATCTATCTTTTACTTTCTCGCAACTAACTTTTACTTTTCCGCAACTAACATTTACTTTATCTTAACTAACTTTTACTTTACCGCAACTAACTTATTAAATCAATATATTTCATTTAAGCAATAGCGTGGCTCTGCCGGTTGTTCTAAATGAAATATAATGATTTAATTTAACATTTACTTTATGAAATTATTTATTTATATACTTATAATTATAATCATAGGTACCATATATAAAATATCGGTTAATTCTGTATTTTCTATAGTAGGAACTATATTATATTATGTGTGTGTTTAATTTTCTTGGAACCATTATTTATTGTGGTTTCTTTTGTTTTACTTTTAGTTAAACAATATTATATAAACCAAGAATAAATCCTCAAGCCTTAACAAAATCTATAATTTGTAAACTTCATTCTTGCATTTGGTAATCTATAAATTAATAAATTTAAATTCAAAATAACATATCTGAGGATCGATCTCGTACTTACGAAATATATTACTTGCAGAACACCTACACTTGGGTGAATTATTATTTAAGTAGTAGCAATGTGTGTGTCGTGTCATTAGGTTTTTTTAGTATTTATTATGTTCTCATCTGGGATCATAATTTTTTCATGATAACTGTAACGCCTCAGATTTCGATGACTGTCCTCACTGTATCAAGACGAGTCTTTCCAGTATGCTTATGTCCTCACTCACACGCACCCTGGGAAACTTTCCAGGAGGTCACCAATCCCAAAATTGCCTCAAGTCAAGCACGCTTAACTTTGGAGTTCTTATGTGATGAGCTACCGAAAAGAAGATGCACCTTCGTGATATGAGTAGTACAAATCAAATCTTTTAAGCCCTCTTCAACTGTACATTCCATTACATTGAACAGTCTCGGAATCCCTCTCATTTCCGTGTGGGTCGGTTCATTCATGTTCCCTCCACCTAGAAGCCTGCCAGGAGCCGCTCATTGTCCGTGCAACTGATGGCACCGGCGATCACCCCCTGCCCTTTTCGGCCCCGGACCTCACAATAACATTTTATTACCCCTATAAAATATCACATCTTTCTCTCCGTTTTTGCAGACCAAAAAGAAATTAAATATAAGGTTGTATCCTCGACACAAACATTGAAAATATTTGTGTATTATATGGGTCTAGTTCTTGAAAAAAAAAGCGTTTGTAGATGCAGCAAATAGTCCTTGGAAAATTATTAGCTGAGAGAAAGATTCACTTGGTATATGTGGGAGGTGATATTGGGTTAATGAGATTTGTTTCAATAGCAGCTCATCTTTGAGATATTCATGTTTTGGGTATTATTCCTACAACTTTAGCTGAAGGTAATATCACTGGTATCATGGTTGTGGAAGAATTGAGAATTTCATCAACGTATGACTTAATCACCAAAATAATTGAAAATTTTGATGCTTTTATTGCATTACCAGATGGTTTCGGTACTTTAGAAGAAATTTTCATACTCTTTCTTGGGCACAACTTAATATTCCTAATAAACCGGTGGGCTTGTTGAATATCAACAATTATTATGATAGTTTGTTGATATTTCTTGATAAAGTTGTTGAGCAGAATTTTATTTCAGAAAAATCACTACAACTGCTTATATTTACTTCGATTGCTAACCAGTTAATTGATGATTTGCAAACTTTTTCTTTTAAGCATGATCTGATGACAAAAAAGATCAATTGGTCGCAATCTAGCAGTAAGAAAAAAAATGGATCATTGATGAAGTTTTTGATTGGTTTTTGTTTCCGTTTCTTATGGTCAATAAATTTCAGGTCATTCTTTCATCATGTACTCTATATTTGTAGTTATTTTTGACATTAAGGGTTAATGTCATATCAAGTTGGGGGCAGAATATTAAGTTTTTCAAAATAATAATAATAATAATAATAATAATAAAATTTTCCAAAAAAAATTATTAAATAAAAAACATGCTTATTGTTTTTATCTTGGTATTTTGCAGAATTTCATATATTGCATATTTGAAATGTTTAAATTATTAAGTATATTAATCAATCTGAAAATGTTTAAATTGACAATCTTGCCAACATATTTGATTCTTTCACATAAAACAAATATTATTCATAATTGAGTTTTCTGAATTGTGGTAAATTTTCATTGTTTTTTTACAAAGTATTTTGACAGATATGGTCAAAATACTCAAGCTTGGTATAAATTCATTTATACTATTCTTACTTGTTGTTCAAATATATATATATATATATATATATATATAAAGAGAAAATGAAAGATAGTATACAAATTGAATAAATATCTGGTCAAAAAGCATAAATTCAATTTGATTATACATTGTTATAAAAAAAATCAAAAGGAGATTAAAAAAATGAATAGATTTTGAACTAATAGATTTCCAATTTTTTGATTAATTTGGCTCGTTTGTCTGTCTACATTTCATAAACTATTTTCCTGAGTCCTTTATCTATATTCCAACTCCATGAGAGAAATTGTGTGTATCAAAACATTTAGTAACCTTTGACGATATGAAGTTATGACTCTTACTAGGACATCTGAAGGCCATGTCTATTTTTATTACCTGAAAATATACTTTGAATGGATCAACTCATTTTATTTCATAAGTTATAATTATAGAGATTTTTATATAATTTTGACACTCATTAAATTAATTTTAAACACTTGGATAGTTTAGTTGCATTTATGTTTAAATTAATCAATGTTTTTTCTTTTATCATTGACGCTTAATTGTTAGAACTAGCAATAAGCTGGTTGTGGTGTGATTAATATCGATTATGAATATTTATTAAATGTTTTGTATAATATTTTATAATTTAAAGTGTATTAAATTTTTATGTTTTATAATAACTTGTATAAAAAAATATATGTATTCTATTATTTTTGTTAATTTACAAGTTCAGAAAAAAAAAAAACAAATTTTGGATAAAAAAATGAGAATGAGAATTATATTTAAACCTGTATAAATTTTGTTAGACTTAATTTAATTGCGGTGATGAGAATCAAAACCAGTAGGTGGTGATAGTAAAAACAGAGGAAAATATAAAAAGCAGAAGCACTCGTATCGCTAAAACAGAAGCAGTACTTATCGAGTATTTCTTAGCTAAACTTAACAGTTAGCAAAAGCAGAAGCAGAATGTGGGGCCCTTAGCTCCTAATCGTTATTATAACACAATCTGATTAGGGTTAATTAATTACAGCGGAAAACGAGTTTAAAATTTCTTTACAATGAGCCCAAAATATTTCATTTGAATACTAAAAATAGTATTTCATCTCACATCATAACATGCCCACACATAATCAAAACCAATCATATACAAACAACTCATATCCTCGGGACATGCCCCGGTATATAGATACATATACATATAAACTGGGAACAAAATATAAACCTCAACTCAAACTGTGACTCCCTCCAGAAGTACCCTCTCCGGTTTCCTGAAAACCTGGAGTACCTGCCATTGTCCACACACAAAGACAACAACAGCTCCCCTTGGGGGTGAGCAAAGCTCCGTATGGAACAAGCATCATATATACCACAAGTATCTAAACAATTATATATGGTATGCAATGCATGTATGTCGTGGAGGTATCAGGTAATATGCCCATCCACTGAGCACATGTCAGAATCAAACGAATCGCTATCAAATCAATGCTTGAGCTGGCACACCGGCCTCAATAAGGGATACTCGTATGATAGCGTCGACGAAGCGCCATCAAATCCCAAATCTCAATCAATCGTCGGGGCCACAAATGTTTATGCTTTAAGGGTCATATAATACCAAATATAGCATTGTGTTCACAAACCCCAGAATCCAATCAAATCATATCAGGGTATCCAAGGATCATAGCTCAACGTGCATGTCATGTATCGATGTATGCATCAAACGATGTGTGTTAACAAAACATTTATTTTAAAAATCGATATTCCAATCATAATGTCATGTATGCCACATCAAATCAACATATAAAGCATATAGACACATAATCTCATCCCAGTCAATCAAATCAATCCAACATATATCATATAATACAGATACCTGTCGTATGTTACCCGGTCGCAACATAGCTCAATTCTTCGTTTTCAGTTGATGTAGCCTGAAGATATTGATATTACACTTTATCTACATCAATAACATACTCATTCCAATCAATAACATACTCCAAAATCATTAATATGAGTTTCCAATATCATTTGAAACTTCAAAAATTCATATCAAATCCAAATCATAATATAATTCAATTCCGACTTCGAAACTTAGTTTCTTGTCGGTTGTTCTACCACATATATTTATCAGAATTAATAATAACTGACAAATAATTATTCAATCTCAACCATACGATTAAAATTCCCTAATTATAATAAATTGGGAATAATTCAAAATAACATCACTATAATCATCTCTTCTTCGTTAAAATCATACACTAGTCAGTGATCTTCAATTTCTGTATGATTTAACAATTTATCGGATTTATTCCAAAAATCGACGAATTTCAAACATCACCAAAACTATGAAATTTATACCTCAATGCAATAATCATTCAGTATGTGATTTTGGAAAACTCAAGTCAAATCTAACTCGAGTTGTGCAATCCCGAATCAACATTGATTTATACCTTTCTTTCTTTCAATCTGACTCTGTCGAAGTCTCGGACTCAAATCTGTCAATACTCAATCTAGCCATGACAATATCAAAAGTATCGTATCAATATACAACTCAGATCAATACTGGATATAATCAGAACTGAATCAAATTCTGTTTCAACAGCATAACTGTACAATCTCAATATACCTAGCAATACAATTCAACAGACATCAATTCCCACAACTCATAATCGATACAATACAAATCTGAAATCAATCTCAATCAATTCAACTCTGAAAATCATAACAATTTTATACGGAATCTGTTCTTCAATCCGGTTTTGATTATACGATGTCTAACATATCAGAACCATCATATATGAATCATATTTGATTCCTTCAATATCATAATTTCAGAACATAACAGAAATCAATGAAACTTACGTCCAGTTGAAGCCTGCGTCGATAGAAACTCAGTACTAAGTCGGATTAAAAATCTAGCGGACGGATCGAAATATAAAGGCGTAAGGATTTTCTTCTTAAGCCCTTCGGTCCTTTCTTCGGAATTCTCCAAGGATTGAGAGAATTGATATGTATATATATCCCAAGTTGCATGTAAAGATACGTGTCCCATTTTCACACATTTCTAGCGGCGCTCGGGCGGTCATAAAGTACCGCTCGGGCGCCGAACACTCTGTTCGGTTACTCGGCTTGTTAAACACTGGCGCTCGGGCGGTAAAAAACTATCGCTCGGGCGCCAGACTTTCTGTCCAAGCCCTCATATTCTCATCCCCTGGCGTTCGGGCGGTCAAAAACTACCGCTCGGGCGCCAGATGTTCTGTCCGAAGAGTAGACTTATGGTGCATTGGCGCGCGGGCGGTTGTAATGTGTCGCTCGGGCGCCAGATGTTCTGTCCACCATCTTGGCTTATGATGCACCGACGCCCGGCTTCTCCTTTCACATCTTATTTTAGCTCTTGAAATCTCAATTCTATCAATTAATCAATGTCTAATTACGGTGATAAAATCTCGGGCATTACATCTTTGTGTTTTGTTTCAATAAAAATAAGGAAGATAAAATTAATTACATTAAGAATGGAGTGGATAAAGAGTCTTTAGATTACCTCTTATTGACTTGAGACGCATTCTAATAGTCATGTGCATATTGAACTTCTCTATTTATGGAAAAAAATTCCAAGACGAGTGTTATTATAATAGTCTTGGGAATCTGAGTAAAAATGAGCCACAATCACATCACATTATATGTGCATGTGTGTGTCGTGTCATTAGTTTTTTTACTATTTATTATGTTCTCATCTGGGATCATAATTTTTTCATGATAACTGAACGCCCCAGATTTCGATGACTGTCCTCACTGTATCAAAACGAGTGTTTCCAGCGTGCTTATGTCCTCACTCACACGCACCCTGGGAAACTTCCCAGGAGGTCACCCATCCCAAAATTGCCGCAAATCAAACACGCTTAACTTTGGGGTTCTTAGGTGATGAGCTACCGAAAAGAAGATGCACCTTCGTGATATGAGTATTACAAATCAAATCTTTTAAGCCCTCTTCAACTGTACAGTCCATTACATTGAACAGTCTCGGAATCCCTCTCATTCCCGTGTGGGTCGGTTCATTCATGTTCCTTCCACCTAGAAGCCTGCCAGGAGCCGCTTATTGTCCGTGCAACTGATGGCACCGGCGATCATCCCCCGCCCTCTTCGGCCCTGGCCTCACATGCCCACCAGCTTCCGCTTGGTTCGTCCCCGAACCACACCGTACTAAGAGAGGTCGGCTCTGATACCAACTGTAACACCCCTGATTTCGATAGCTGTGATCACTGTATCAAGACGAGTCTTTCCAGCGTGTTTATGTTCTCACTCACACGTACCCTAGGAAACTTCCCAAGATGTCACCCATCCCAAAATTGCCCCAAGTCAAGCACGCTTAACTTTGGGGTTCTTAGGTGATGAGCTACCGAAAAGAAGATGCACCTTCGTGATATGAGTATTACAAATCAAATCATTTAATGCCCTCTTCAACTGTACAGTCCATTACATTGAACAGTCTCGGAATCCCACTCATTCCCGTGTGGGTTGGTTCATTCATGTTCCCTCTACCTAGAAGCCTGTCCTGGAGCCGCTCATTGTCCGTGCAACTGATGGCACCGGCGATCAACCCCCGCCCTCTTCGGACCCGGGCCTCACAATAACATTTTATTACCCCTATAAAATATCACATCTTTCTCTCCGTTTTTGCAGACCAAAAAGAAATTAAATATACGGTTGTATCCTCGACACAAAAATTGAAAATATTTGTGTATTATATGGGCTAGTTCTTGAAAAAAAAAGCGTTTGTAGAGGCAGCAAATAGTCTTGGAAAATTATTAGCTGAGAGAAAGATTCACTTGGTATATGTGGGAGGTAATATTGGGTTAATGAGATTTGTTTCAATAGCAGCTCATCTTTGAGATATTCAAGTTTTGGGTATTATTCCTACAACTTTAGCTGAAGGTAATATCACTGGTATCATGGTTGTGGAAGAATTGAGAGTTTCATCAACGTATGACATAATCACCAAAATAATTGAAAATTTTGATGCTTTTATTGCACTACCAGATGGTTTCGGTACTTTAGAAGAAATTTTCATACTTTTTCTTGGGCACAACTTAATATTCATAATAAACCGGTGGGCTTGTTGAATATCAACAATTATTATGATAGTTTGTTGATATTTCTTGATAAAGTTGTTGAGCAGAATTTTATTTCAGAAAAATCACTACAACTGCTTATATTTACTTCGATTGCTAACCAGTTAATTGATGATTTGCAAACTTTTTCTTTTAAGCATGATCTGATGACAAAAAAGATCAATTGGTCGCAATCTAGCAGTAAGAAAAAAAATGGATCATTGATGAAGTCTTTGATTGGTTTGTGTTTCCGTTTCTTATGGTCAATAAATTTCAGGTCATTCTTTCATCATGTACTCTATATTTGTAGTTATTTTTGACATTAAGGGTTAATGTCATATCAAGTTGGGGGGAGAATATTAAGTTTTTCAAAATAATAATAACAATAATAATAATAATAATAAAATTTTCCAAAAAAATTTATTAAATAAAAAACATGCTTATTGTTTTTATCTTGGTATTTTGCAGAATTTCATATATTGCATATTTGAAATTTTAAATTATTAAATATATTAATCAATCTGAAAATGTTTAAATTGACAATCTTGCCAACATATTTGATTCTTTCACATAAAACAAATATTATTCATAATTGAGTTTTCTGAATTGTGGTATATTTTCGTTGTTTTTTTACAAAGTATTTTGATAGATATGGTCAAATACTCAAGCTTGGTATAAATTCATTGATACTATTTGTGGGGACCCGGACGCTAATTCATTACTTAATCGTCTTTAGGAATAATTCAAACAATTATAATAAACAGGGTCTAACTTTTTTTTTAAAAATACAAAGCTGAAACGTAATGTAATTCTATTCAAATTACATATTAAACATAAACATACAAATCTTGTATTATCTACAAGAATTCAACTATGTTCAACCATAAATCAGTGCTGAATCCTAAGTTGCTTCGAAGCCCGGATCTCCACGCTATCTAGTCCAGCCTCGTTCTTTCCTTGACCCTGATCCTATCCCACCTGTTGCCATGCACACATAAAAACAAGACAACAGCCGGATAACTCCGGTGAGAATTACATTCTCAGTATAAATCATGTATACATGCAATCATAAAAACAATATAAAAGCATATAACAGATATGTCTAACATGTATTCAAATCAGAATATAAATCCATATCAAGAATAAATCCTATTCTAAACATGTACCATCATCAGGAACATAATCAACATAAACTCGATATAAACTGTCAATTAGACTCATGACTTCACATTTAAGACTAGACTCAATCCTAGTCTAGGGATCCCGGTTTCCAGAAGTTAGCATTCCCATATCGACCAACAGTAATAGAAAAGACTCCAGTTCTATCCACGTCGACAGGGTATCGATCACTAGTAATAGAAGAAGCTCTGATTCTATCCACATCGATATAGTATCGATCACCAGTAATAGAAGAAACTCCGATTCTATCCACATCGATATGATATCGATTGTCAGTAATAGAAGAGTTACGATTCTATCCACATCGATACAGTACCAATCACCAGTAATAGAAGAAGCCACATTTCTATCCACATCGATAGCCAATCATCCGGTGACAGACTTTGGCACTATCGCCAATACACGATCTTGTGACATCGTGCAATGTGCCCGTGGCGATCCCACCACTATCAGACACTTCTGTCACAAGATTACTCGTCTAATACCTGCTGTCTATAAATCAAGAGAACAAGTACATCAATCAAATCAATACAATAAGATAAAGTATGTGATTTAGGGAAACTCGAGCCAAACCTCACTCGAGTTGTGCAATCCCAACTCAACAATAATTTATACCTTTCTCTTCTCGGTCTGACGAAGTCGAAGTCTCGAAGTCAAATCTGTCCATACCCAATCTGTCAATGACAATATCGAATAGACACAATATCAATATACAGCTCAATTCAAGGCCTGTTCTGATCAATACGCAAATCAAGGCATAATCTGTTCAATGTCAACGATACAACGATACAATCTCAATCAATACTGAATCAGATCAATATCAATTTGCTGATGTTTCGACGGCATAATAATACCGTCTCAGTAACCCCGTCAATCTCAACATCACAGATATCAATTACAATCCATAACCAATATCCAATACCATCTAAAATCAATCAATAATCCAAATCTGTCCAATATCAATCAATATACTTCTTAAAAATCATAACAATTTCATAATCAATCTGTTTCTCAATCGGACTTTGATTATATGATGTCTAACATGTCAAGAACATCATATATGAATCATATCCGATTCTGACAATACCATAATTTCAAGACATATCTAAACGTAGTAAAACTTACGTCCAGTTGTAGCCTGCGTCGATAGGAACACAGTACTGAAGTCGGATTGAAAATTAGACAGACGGATCGAAATATAAAGGCGTAAGGATTTCTACGAACTTTTCCTCGCTTCTTTCTTCGAACTTGTGAAGGAATAATGTATTATATGTATATATATATATACCAAGCTGCATGTTAAAACAACGTGTCCTCTTTTCTTGAATCTCGGTCGGCGCTCGGGCGGTGCTAAACTACCGCTCGGGCGCGGCATTCTCTGTCCATGCGGTTGTTTTATTATGCACTAGCGCTCGGGCGGTCACAAAATACCGCTCGGGCGCCGCATCCTCTGCCCAAAACATGCTCCTGTTGAACATTGGTGCTCGGGCGGATTATTTTCTACCGCTCGGGCGCCAATAGTTCTGTCTAAAAATTGCACCCTTCATATGTTTTGGCCAATCTGGTCTCGTAATAGCCCGTCTATAATTATATCAATTCATAATCAATAATCTCATGTTAACAGAATCAAAATCTCGGGCATTACATTTCTCCCCCCCTTAGATATGATTTCGTCCCCGAAATCACAAGCAATTAAATTAGATATCAAATCAGATACAAGAAGGAGATACACAGAAGCCAAGAGAAAACTCACCCTAATGAAACAATTCTGAAGTTTGCTGTCTCATATTAGATTATGTCTCTCAATTAGCTTTTTCAATGCTCTGACGACTTTGTTGTACTTCCAACAGCAGAATAGTCTTCATTCTGAAGTATCTTTCTTTTACTGATTCTGATCCCCGACTTGAGGAGTCATTTAAGAAGTATAATATCAAAATTCTATTCAAAATAACTTGTGATAGACTCAATCACAACTATTGGCTATACAACATCCGTATATACCAATCAACAACTCGATAGCAAATCAATATCATCATCTATTAATCCTATTCAAGGATATATTCAATCTTCGGCCTTACATACCAACATTCATCATCCGATGTTGGCTTATTTCATATCAATTTCCGAGATATCTTCATTTGCTTCTGAATCAGTTTCATTTTCTTTATCAGATCTCTGATCCTATCAAATCTAATCTCAGGCACCACCGCAGTATCATCCCCATACGAAGAAAATTCGCAGTTCTCACTGTACAATACCTCAACTAAAGCTATTTCGATATTCATCTGATAGCTATTATGGTACCATAATTCATAAAGTGACAAGACATCAGGTCACTAGTGCAAAAATCCAGCACCACAGTTCCTGGATATCCTCCAGTATCTAGATAGTTTACTCAGACTATCCTTCAATCTATAAACCATAGATGAAAATCATGCTATACATTCTGTCAAAAGTACAAAATCAATCAAAATCACGGTATGATATAATCACTCTGGCATTCAATACAATCTGACCCCTTTTCTGACATACATCTAAGTCGTCTGATCATATCTATACGTCATACTGTACAATATAACATCCGCAGATTTAAACAATCGTTCAATAATAATCACATCATATCACCGTCATAGCAAGATTTTCGATAGTTTCGTCACGAAATTCATAGAAATGTACCCCCATTTCTATTCAAGAATCGATAATCTATAGAACCAATCTCCTGGTTTCTATCTTTCTGTCTTCATCTGTCAGCGATTTAGCCATTTCAATACAAATTCTGACATAACTGATTTCATTTGTTTATATCAAAACTGTCCGTTCGAATTATCACACATTTCCTGTTACCAGAATAATACTGAATCTATTACTGTGTGCATCTGACAATACCTGTCATTTCAAATTCGAAATATCTGGGACAAACAAATCAGCTAGTTATATAAACTAAAATATTACCTACCTGGTATTCTAATCGACGCACTGTTCTGACTATCGAAATCAAGTTCTGAACAGTCTGATCAAACTTCTGAACTGTTGTAATTTTTCCAAATCAGCTCTGAGTTGGCTTGAACTGTATATAATCCCACGGTTTATAACAATCGGTATCAAATACGGATTCAGAATAACCGCAATATCGGATTAGATTTGCCATATCAATCACTTATACCAATCTAGTAAACACATAGAACACAATTTCTGACATTTCTGAAATTCTGCCATTTTCAATGTCGTTCTCAGCCAGGTCTCAACTGTGCTACAATCAATCATACGCTGCGAATATATCAAAATATCATAGATAAAACGAGCATAAAATCATCAGAGAACTTCTGAAAACAGGATTTATCAACCCATACACAGAACTGAAGTATTTTACAGAGAAACACATAATCAGATGTAACTCTAACTCTTCGGGCAGTAAATCTTCTAACTGACGTTTCAATTCTTTCAATTCGATCAATATCATTCTGTATAGAGTTCTGAGAATACCCACAATACTTGATATCGAGTCGAGACTGAAATCAATCTTCCTAGCTAGAATCAAACTCGAAATCTCATCTGAGACAACAGTAGCAACGCTCATGTCCCTAGCAACTCAGTCAATGATTCATTCCATCTCAGTAAATCAACTGATTATCTAAGGAATTACTCCATTCCTTTCGATAATCCTCGAGTCATAAATACTATGGATGTAGAACCCGTAAATCAGTCTACGTATAAGCCATGCATAATTCTAGTATTTTAAATTAAATTGACTTCATTGCATGATTATTTTAATGCTTTTCTTTGAAGTTAATTATTTTATTATTTCATGCAGTAGTTTGATTTTTCAGTTATTTAGTGAGGCCGGACTGGAGTTGGAGCTTTGAGATAGAATTTAAGATTCGATAAATATTTCCAGACTTTATTTTAGCCAGCAAGTAAGTTAATTTAAGTTAATAAGGAGGTTTGATGATTTAATTTAAGTTACTTGAGGTGATTAAAATAAGCTCATTTAAGTTACTTAATTAAGGGATTAATTCACTAAATTAATTAAAGGATTAGTGAGGCTTTTAAGGGTTATTAATTTACTAGTAATTAACATTTTCCCCCTTCATTTATTTGGGAATTTTCGGCCTCAGCATCTAGACCACCCCTTGCCAACTCATCACACCTTTTTGACCCATTCTTGGTTGAGTTAGCATAAGGATCTTTTTAATTCTTGGTCCACCTTAATTAAGTAAATATTGAACATTATCCTAGTCTAAAAACTCAAGAATTCGGCCATCACCATTCTAGATCCCTCCAAGATTTATTTGATTAGAAACAACAATTCAAAAATTTAAATGAGAGTGGACTTGGTCATGATTTGGCCTTATATCTTGCACCCACTTCCCTCACTCCCCTAACCATCTTTCCCCCTCTCCTTTTTCGAAATCTGAGTGAACTCCTTAAGCTGAAAACCGTGAGAATTCAAGAGGCAAAATAGAGAGAAAATCGAGTAGAAGAAAACAAGAGAAGCAACTCCGTCTCCTCCGTGCCACGTCGTCGTCGTTTCGTTTGTTTTCTTTCGAAACGAAACCAGGCATGTCTAGATTCTTTCAAACCTCAATCAAGTCCTATTATCAATTATTTTTCAGTACATGATCATGTTTTAATGAGCAAAAATCGAAATTTTAAGCAACTAGAACAAGGAATAATTCTGCACAGATTTTCGGTTCTACCATGCTTCACGATTAGTATATTTTGTTTCGATTTCAGGGATGGCTCATTCCAGGAGCTCGAAGCTGCATATGAACATGTACTAGGACATGTTAGGGTCATGATAGAACGTTGGTTCCAGCACCATACACAATAGAATTCGTCAATGACAGCACATCCCCCATGAGTGTCATATTGAGCTTCAAAAAATTCAGTTTTGTTGTCCAAGGGTAAGGATCTGATCATGGCTGCCCTAGGGGCCTATAGCCATGGTTGGATCACTCCCCTAGCATGTCTAAGATGAGAATAAGTCGCCCTTTTGGTGGCTTGGTCCATGGCTCATCGGTTTTCGATTTAAAAACAAGAACAGCCCCCCTCCTCTCTCGGCCCCCTTCGGTTTTGACAGCATATGAGTTCGGCTTTTGTTGGGTTGGTATGGATCTTGTTTGGCCTATGGCCCTTAGCCATGGTTCATACCATGCCCCTAGATGTCTAGATCAGTGCCATGGTCAATCAATGGCCATTGAAACGAGTCGAGACAGCAAACGAAGCACAACACCACACACGCACGCATGAGGGCCCTCGGTAAGAGCTTTTGGTTGGTTGCTGGAATGGTGAGGATTGTGGCTGGCCTAGGGCCTTTAGCCATGGTTCAAATCATTCCTTGGGGATGTTGGTAAGAGTCTCTGGTCGGTGGTTCATGCCCCAATGGCCGGTAAGTCTCGAAAACAACACAAGATACGCGATGATACAGCTGCTGGAAATTTACACCAAGTTGCTGTGTCGGTTCGGAGGCTCGTTCGAGTTCTCGGTCGGCTTTTAGCCTATGGCCTTGGACTGGACAGTGCCCCATTGAGTTAGGAAGGTCATGTTTTTGACCAGTTTGTGATTCGGATCATATTTGAGGTCGTACGAGAATTTACGGTGCGATGTGCCAAATTGACTCTCGAAAGAGCGTTTCTTGTTTTGGCCTCCATTTCACCGAGGTTTCGACCCTCATCATTTTTGGAGCATTAGTTCATAATTTTAAGCGTATTTTAATTATGACTATACGTCGTTTCAGTGTCGGTTCGGGTTGGTTCGGAGTCATGATTAAATACGAAGTCATTAGGCGTCATAGTCGCATTTTGAACTTAAAGCGCATAGTTGGCCAAGTTTAAGCTATTGCATATTTTTCATGACATATTTAGGTTGCAGCGAGCCTGGGAACGATCCAATCCAGTTGGTAAAATTACAAGATTTTTCAGTTATGCCATTTAATTATATTACGTGTATGAAAATAGAAAATACTTATTTTTGAGATTTATGCGATATTGCTTGTGGTCAATTCACTATTATGGGAGCATTATTTTATACGGTCGCCAGTAACCGATCAGTTCAGTTTGGTACCACCCGGTCGCCAGTGATCGGTCAGCTCAGTTCAGTTTGATACTCCCCGGTAGCCAGTTACCGATCAGTTCAGTTCAGTGCAGGGGCCACAGGCGTAGACCATAATCTCAACAGAAAATTTTTATCAGTTATTTCAGTACAGGGCTCCAAGGAGCAAACATTCTATTTACTATGACTTTCAGTTCAGTTATGCACGTATTATAATTGCTCAGTACAAGTTATTTTAAGTATGCCTCATGACATGATATTTTATCCATGCAAATTACATTTTCTCGTTACCTACGATATTTGCATGCTGAGTCTTTAGGCTCACTAGATTTGATTGTTGTAGGTACTGATGAGGCCAGGGCCTAGGGCGGAGACCAGTGAGCCAGCTTGGGTCGGCAGTAGTGGCACCCGAGGACCTCAGTTTCAGCACATGTCATTTTATGCTCAAACATTTTTATCAGTTGTTGGACATTCTTTGAATTGTTATTTTTGGCAAACTTTATTTTCTTCCGCTGCTATATTTTTTTTAAACATTGAACTTGATTCATCAGTTGATTTATGGATGAGGCACTCCATTTATTTTAAAAGAAAAATTTTTAATTTTCCGCAAATTTTCAAAGTAAGAATTTTCGGGCCCTTTACAATGGATATCAAAGGAGTTTTAAATCAAAATTATTATTGCATATTATTTATTATTCGGCCATTTCAGGTCCGAATCTTACCATCTCCTGGCAAAAATCTACAATACTTCTGTACTTGCTAACACATCAATATCAGTAATGTGGTTAGAATCGGACAACACAAGTATCACCTAATATAATTCAATCTTATTCTCATTTTACAGCAGTATATGATATTTACAAAATTTACTGGTAACAGTCTTTTTCCCCAAAAGATAAAGGATTCAATACTACAGTATACACAGACCCAACAGGTACAACATATGTCAATGCCATTTATACAAAATCATGTATAGGATGTATAAGGACTTCACAATACATATTCACAATAATCATAAAAGATCAGTACCTGCCACTATATCATCAAGTGCATCCTTGGTCTTTTCCTCGATCACTACCACCAGATGATTCTACTCCCTGAAATCTTCGGGAACCTTTCTGTGGACAGACTCTAGC
This sequence comes from Primulina tabacum, assembly GCF_025594145.1. Lineage (NCBI taxonomy): Eukaryota > Viridiplantae > Streptophyta > Magnoliopsida > Lamiales > Gesneriaceae > Primulina > Primulina tabacum. The sequence goes on along the minus strand of NC_134550.1, from coordinate 44,240,893 downwards.
AAAGTGTCCCGGCTGTTTACAGATATTGCACCTACCAGTCACTCCCTGGCACTGCTCCATGGGATGTCTCCCTCCACAGGTTCTACAATAAACTCTGGTGTAACTCGGGCTAGAACCACTGGAGCTAGATGAACCGCTCCCTAACTTCTTGAACTGTTTCTTTCGAGCTTTTCAACAAATCTTGCTTCCCACTCGTACTGCCACAATCCAATCAGAGAGGGAATTGTTGTGTCTGGGGTTGCATTGCACACAACCTTTCTTGTTGTCTAATCAGACTCGCCTCAGCCCTTTTTGCTTTATTCAAAGTATCAGAAAAATGGTAAGGTCGCTGCATATTTATCAATGCAACTATCTCTGAATTCAATCCTTTGATGAACTGCTCAGTTACAGCTTCATCATTCCCAGCTATCGGAGGAACAAAACGCAGTAGAGTAGAGAATTTAGCAACATATTCTTCAATATTCAGTTGGCCTTGTCTCAAATTCTCAAACTCTGCTCTCTTGTCCTCTCGGTACGATCCTGAGAAGAATTTTCGATAAAATTCACCTTTAAAGACTTCCCACGTAATCACCGTACCCCGCTGTTCTAATACTCTTTTGGTTGTAATCCACCAACTCCTAGCGACCTCGTGTAACTGATTGGGCACCAGTTTAATTCTCCGTTCATTTGGATAATCAAGTGAATCAAACAGTATCTCTATGTCATCTAACCAATTCTCACAATCTGCAGACGTCTCAACACCCCTCAGAATCGGCGGCTGAAATGACTGAAACTGTTTCAACCGTGTTTCCATCGGAGTTTCTGATACATCTATCTGATCAGTCGAAGTACTACCTGTGAAGGGGCCTAAAACTCCTTTCTTGAAAATTTGCGGAAAATTAAAAATTTTCTTTTTAAAAGAACTTAAATGACCTCATTCATAAAATCACTGGTGAATCAAGTTCAATATTTCAAAATATTGCAGCGGAAGAAAATTAAAGTTTTGCCAACAACAACGATTTAAAAATATCCAACGACTGATAAAATTGTTTGCGGAAAAAAATTAACAACTGCTGCTCTGAGGTCCTCGGGTGCCACTACTGCCGACCTAAGCTGGCTCACTGGTCCCCGCCCTCGGCCCTGGCCTCATCAGTACCTACAACAATCAAGTCTAGTGAGCCTAAAGACTCAGCATGCATAAATCACAGGTAACGAGTAAAAATCTGAATTAAAATATGCATGAGTTAACATATCCTGTCCTGAGGCATACTGAAAATAATCTGTACTAAGCAATTATAATACGTGCATTACTGAACTGGAAATCACTGTAAAAATATTTGCTCCTTGGAGCCTGTACTGAAATATCTGGTAAAATTTTCTGTTGAGATTATGTTTTACGCCTGTGGCCACTGCACTAAGCTGAACTGATCGGTAACTGGCTACCGGGGAGGCTGAAACTGAACTGAGCTGGCCGGTCACTGGCGACCGGGTGGTACCATACTGAACTGATCGGTCACTGGCGACCGTATAAAATAACACTCCCACATAGTGAATGAACCACAAGCCATATCGCATAAATCTCAAAAATAATCATTTTCTATTTAATGCACGTAAAATAATTAACTGGCGTAATGAAAAATCCTGTAATTTTACCGACTGGATTGGATTGGATCGTTCCCAGGCTCGCGGCAACCTAACTGTGCCATGAAAAATATGCAATAGCTTAAACTTGACCAACTACGCAATTTACGTTCAAAAGATGCGACTATGACGCCTAATGACTTCGCATTTAATCATGACTCCGAGCCAACTTGAACCGACACTGAACCGACGTATAGTCATGATTAAAATACGCTGAATAAATCATAAAATAATGCTCCTAAAATGATAGGGTCGAAATCTAGGTGAAATGGAGGCCAAAACACGAAACGCTCTTTCGAGAGTCAATTTGGCACATTGCACCGTAAATTCTCGTACGACCTCAAAAATGATCCAAATGACAAACGGTCGAAAACATGACCTTCCTAACTCAATGAGGCACTGTCCAGTCCAAGGCCATGGGCTAAAATCCAACCAAGAACTCAAACGAGCCTTCTGAACGACACAGCAACATGCTGTAATTTCCAGCAGCTGCGCAACTACAAGACTTGCGTTGGTTTCGAGACTATCGGCCATTAGGGGCGTGAACCACCAGCCAGAGACTCTTACCAACATCCCAAGGAATGATTTGAACCATGGCTAAGGGCCCTAGGCCAGCCACAATCCGCATCACACCATAACTCAACCGAAGGGTCCAACCGAGAGCAACGTGCATGCGTGTTTAGTGTTTATGCTATGATCGATGTCTCGTGTCGTTCCAATGGCCATTTGATTGACCATGGCACGATCTAGACATCTAGGAGCATGATATGAACCGTGGCTAAGGGCCATAGGCCAACCAAGATCCACACCAAGCAAACACAAACCGAAACCAAAAGCTGTCCAACCGAAGTAGCCGAAAGGGTATAGGGGCTGTTGTGATGTTTTTATTAAAAACCGATGAACCATGGACCAAGCCACCAAAAGGGCAAATTAGTCACGTCTTAGACTTGCTAGGGAAGTGATCCAACCATGGCTATAGGCCCTTGGGGCAGCCAAGATCAGATCCTTCCTCCATGACAAGAAACTGAATTTTTCGAACAACATTTCTGCACCTATGGGGACTTGCTGTCATTCTGAATTTCCAGCAAGCATGGGGCTGGTTTGAATGGACCAACATGGTCCTAATGCATCCTACTACATGTATACAAGCCGCCTTGGGAGCCTGGAGTCGCTCCAATACCTGAAACTCACAAACCAAAAGAAATCGTGAAGCTTGCCAAGGAAATCGAAAATTCTGCATGTGTGGTTTCAAAATGTTTTGACTTGGATCTCGATTTTTACTTGAATAAACATGATCATGTACTGAAAAATAAATGATAATATGACTTGATTGAGGTTTGAAAGAAATCTAGACATGCCTGGTTTTGTTTTGAAAGAAAACGAACGAAACAACGACGACGCGGCACGGAGGAGGTGGAGCGCTTCTCTTTTCTACCTTACCTTGCTCTCGATTTTTCTCTCTTCTTTTTGGCTAGGTACCTCACGATTTTTTCTACTGAAAATGAGTGTGAATTCACTCTGAATTTTCTAAAAGGAGAGGGGGGGAAAAATGGTTATGAGGGGTGAGGAGAAGGGTGCACAATATAAGGAATAATCAAGACCAAGTCCACTCCCCTTTGAATTTTAAATTTTGAATTGATATCAAATGAGTTGGTGGATGCTTCTAGGTGGTAGTGGCCGAAATTTTGCTTATTTTCTAGTCTAGGATATGTCCATTAATTAATTAAATTGTGCTCCCAAAAATCCTAGAATTATCCTACTAATTACATGCAAAGAATTGGTCAAAGTTGATGAGTTGGAAAATGAATCTTCTAGCACTAAGGGTGGCCGAAAAATGCATAATAAAATAAAGGGGAATGTTGATTATCTAGTCAACTAATAATCCTTGAAAGCCTTACTAATCCTTTAAATAATTTAGTGAGCTAACCCCTTAATTAAATAACTTAAATGAGTTCATTTCTTAATCACCTCAAATAATTAAATTAAATCCTCAAACCTCCCTTTCTAACTTAAATGAACTTGGTTGCTAGCTAAATTAACTTCTGGAAATATTTCTCGAATCTTAAATTCTATCTCAAAACTCCAACTCCGGTCCGGCCTCACTGAAATAACTGAAATGCTAAAGATCAAACTACTGAACTGAAATAATAAAATAATTAACTTCAAACAAATGCATTTAAAATAATCATGCAATGAAGTCAATTAAATTTAAAAATCTAGAATTATGCATGGCTTATACGTCTACTGATATACGGGTTCTACACTACCCTTTTTCGGAATTCTTCGAGGAGGTATATCTGATCACCACAAGGGTTAGCAATCACAGGAGATAAATCCATCTCAGTCTCTTCCTGATCAGCTTACCTCTGATCAAGAATTGGTTCTGATTCATTTTCAAATCAGACATATTACCAAATCAATTCAGATATACAGGTAATCATGTAATTAAAAGCAGTAAACATAATATCATGCTAGCATACACAATGTAATTCCACATTATAAGTAAATCACATGCTAGCAATCACATGCAGGAAGGAAAACTCAATCTACCCCGCTCACTCTCTTTTATCTCAATCTCAAGAACCTACAGTTCTAGAACCAACTGTTCTGGAACCTAATGCTCTGATACCACCTGTTTTGGGGATCCGGACGCTAATTCATTCCTTAATCGTCTTTAGGAATAATTCAAACAATTATAATAAACAAGGTCTAACTTTTTTTTTTTTAATACAAAGCGGAAACGTAATGTAATTCCATTCAAATTACATATTAAACATAAACATACAAATCTTGTATTATCTACAAGAATTCAACTATGTTCAACTATAAATCAATGCTGAATCCTAAAAGTTGCTTCGAAGCCCGGATCTCCACGCTATCTAGTCCAGCCTCGTTCTTTCCTTGACCCTGATCTTATCCAACCTGTTGCCATGCACACATACAAACAAGACAACAGCCAGATAACTCCGGTGAGAATTACATTCTCAGTATAAATCATGTATACATGCAATCATAAAAACAATATAAAAGCATATAACAGATATGTCTAACATGTATTCAAATCAGAATATAAATCCATATCAAGAATAAATCCTATTCTAAACATGTACCATCATCGGCAACATAATTCATCATGTACCCTATTCAGGAACATAATCAACATAACTCGATATAAACTGTCAATTAGACTCATGATTCACATTTAAGACTAGACTCAATCCTAGTCTAGGGATCCCGGTTTCCAGAAGTTAGCATTGCCATATCGACCAACAGTAATAGAAAAGACTCCAGTTCTATCCACGTCGACAGGGTATCGATCACTAGTAATAGAAGAAGCTCTGATTCTATCCACATCGATATAGTATCGATCACCAGTAATAGAAGAAACTCCGATTCTATCCACATCGATATGATATCGATCGTCAGTAATAGAAGAGTTACGATTCTATCCACATCGATACAGTACCAATCACCAGTAATAGAAGAAGCCACATTTCTATCCACATCGATAGGCAATCATTCGGTGACAGACTTTGGCACTATCGCCAATACACGATCTTGTCACATCGTGCAATGTGCCCGTGGCGATCCCACCACTATCAGGCAGTTCTGTCACAAAATTACTCGTCTAATACCTATTGTCTATAAATAAAGAGAACAAGTACATCAATCAAATCAATACAATAAGATAAAGTATGTGATTTAGGGAAACTCGAGCCAAACCTCACTCGAGTTGTGCAATCCCAACTCAACATTAATTTATACCTTTCTCTTCTCGGTCTGACGAAGTCGAAGTCTCGAAGTCAAATCTGTCCATACCCAATATGTCAATGAAAATATCGAATAGACACAATATCAATATACAGCTCAATTCAAGGCCTGTTCTGATCAATACGCAAATCAAGGCATAATCTATTCAATGTCAACGATACAACGATACAATCTCAATCAATACTGAATCAGATCAATTTCAATTTGCTGAGGTTTCGACGGCATAACAATACAGTCTCAGTAACCCCGTCAATCTCAACATCACAGATATCAATTACAATCCATAACCAATATCCAATACCATCTAAAATCAATCAATAATCCAAATCTGTCCAATATCAATCAATATACTTCTTAAAAATCATAACAATTTCATAATCAATCTGTTTCTCAATCGGACTTTGATTCTATGATGTCTAACATGTCAATAACATCATATATGAATCATATTCGATTCTGACAATACCATAATTTCAAGACATATCTAAACGTAGTAAAACTTACGTCCAGTTGTAGCCTGCGTCGATAGGAACACAGTACTGAAGTCGGATTGAAAATTAGACGGACGGATCGAAATATAAAGGCGTAAGGATTTCTACGAACTTTTCCTCGCTTCTTTCTTCGAACTTGTGAAGGAATAATGTATTATATGTATATATATATACCAAGCTGCATGTTAAAACAACGTGTCCTCTTTTCTTGAATCTCGGTCGGCGCTCGGGCGGTGCTAAACTACCGCTCGGGCGCGGCATTCTTTGTCCATGCGCTTGTTTTATTATGCACTGGCGCTCGGGCGGTCACAAAATACCGCTCGGGCGCCGCATCCTCTGCCCAAACCATGCTCCTGTTGAACATTGGCGCTCGGGCGGTTATTTTCTACCGCTCGGGCGCCAATAGTTTTGTCTAAAAATTGCACTCTTCATATGTTTTGGCCAATCTGGTTTCGTAATAGCCCGTCTATAATTATATCAATTCATAATCAATAATCTCATATTAACAGAATCCAAATCTCGGGCATTACACTATTTTTACTTGTTGTTCAAATATATATATATATATATATATATATAAAGAGAGAAAATGAAAGATAGTATACAAATTGAATAAATATCTGGTCAAAAAGCATAACTCAATTTGATTATACATTGTCGTAAAAAAAATCCAAAGGAGATTAAAAAATGAATAGATTTTGAACTAATAGATTTCCAATTTTTTGATTAATTTGGCTCGTTTGTCTGTCTACATTTCATAAACCATTTTCCTGAGCCTTTGTCTATATTCCAACTCCATGAGAGAAATTGTGTATATCAAAACATTTAGTAACCTTTGACGATATGAAGTTATGACTCTTACTAGGACATCTGAAGGCCATGTCTATTTTATTACCTGAAAATATACTTTGAATTGATCAACTCATTTTATTTCATAAGTTATAATTATAGAGATTTTGATATAATTTTGACACTCATTAAATTAATTTTAAACACTTGGATAGTTTAGTTGCATTTATGTTTAAATTAATCAATGTTTTTTCTTTTATCATTGACGCTTAATTGTTAGAACTAGCAATAAGCTGGTTGTGGTGTGATTAATATCGATTATGAATATTTATTAAATGTTTTGTATAATATTTTATAATTTAAAGTGTATTAAATTTTTAAGTTTTATAATAACTTGTATAAAAAATATATGTATTCTATTATTTTTGTTATTTTACAAGTTCAGAAAAACAAAAACAAATTTTGGATAAAAAAATGAGAATGAGAATTATATTTAAACCTGTATAAATTTTGTTAGACTTAATTTAATTGTGGTGATGAGAATCAAAACCAGTAGGTGGTGATAGTAAAAACAGAGGAAAATATAAAAAGCAGAAGCACTCGTATCGCTAAAACAGAAGCAGTACTTATCGAGTATTTCTTAGCTAAACTTAACGGTTAGCAAAAGCAGAAGCAGAACGTAGCCAAAGCAGAAGCAGAACTTAATGTCTTTCGTTTGATCGTTACAAGTCTTAATGTTACCGTTACGTTACATAGTACTAGTATTAATTGCATCATTTAATGTTGTACGAAGACATTTAACTCGCCTTACTAGTTTTGGTTTAAAACAAAGACTGATTATTCTGAAACCTTCTGCAGGACCTTTTTTCGATGATAAAGCTGATTCACTCAGAGTCAAAGAAGCCGTTTTGTTTATAGACGTTGGATTCAAGGTTTCTATATATTAAAGGATCAACCTAATATGGAAAACAACGATTATTATTAATAAAGAACACATTCTCTGTCTATCATTCCAACGTTGTTTTGAGCAATCAAGAACTACTCTTTATCTTCAAGCTCAATATACAGAAAAGCAGCACACTCTTTATAGCAGATATATGATCTTCTGAGATAGTCTTGTGCTGATGTTTCTTTATCTCTTCACAAGTTATTCACCTTATTACATCTTATTGAGAAGATTTTGTAATATGGAAAAAAATCTTTTCCAGAACCTTGTTGTATTCATTATATTGTGTTGTGAAACTAAGAGTTTCAATAGACGAAGGGTAAGTCCTACTGAAGTGGGTGTGTACAAGAGTTGTACTGTAAAAACCCAAGTCTTTTACTGATACCTTCCAGAACCTTGTTGTATTCATTATATTATGTATTCTATTATTTTTGTTATTGTACAAGTTCAGAAAAACAAAAACAAATTTTGGATAGAAAAATGAGAATGAGAATTATATTTAAACCTGTATAAATTTTGTTATACTTAATTTAATTGTGGTGATGAGAATCAAAACCAGTAGGTGGTGATAGTAAAAACAGAGAAAAATATAAAAAGCAGAAGCACTCGTATCGCTAAAACAGAAGCAGTACTTATCGAGTATTTCTTAGCTAAACTTAACGGTTAGCAAAAGCAGAAGTAGAATGGGGGGCCCTTAGCTCCTAATCGTTATTATAACACAATCTGATTAGGGTTAATTAATTACAGCGGAAAACGAGTTTAAAATTTCTTTACAATGAGCCCAAAATATTTCATTTGAATACTAAAAATAGTATTTCATCTCACATCATAAACATGCCCACACGTAATCAAAACCAATCATATACAAACAACTCATATCATCGGGACATGCTCCGGTATATAGATACATATACATATAAACTGGGAACAAAATATAAACCTCAACTCAAACTGTGACTCCCTCCAGAAGTACCCTCTCCGGTCTCCTGAAAACCTGGAGTAACTGCCATTGTCCACACACAAAGACAACAACAGCCCCCCTTGGGGGTGAGCAAAGCTCCGTATGATACAACCATCATATATACCACAAGTATCTAAACAATGATATATGGTATGCAATGCATGTATGTCGTGGAGGTATCAGGTAATATGCCCATCCACTGAGCACATGTCAGAATCAAACGAATCGCTATCAAATCAATGCTTGAGCTGGCACACCGGCCTCAATAAGGGATACTCGTATGATAGCGTCGACGAAGCGCCATCAAATCCCAAATCTCAATCAATCGTCGGGGCCACAAATGTTTATGCTTTAAGGTTCATGTAATACCAAACATAGCATTGTGTTCACAAACCCCAGAATCCAATCAAATCATATCAGGGTATCCTAGGATCATAGCTCAACGTGCATGTCATGTATCGATGTATGCATCAAACGATGTGTGTTAACAAAACATTTATTTTAAAAATCGATATTCCAATCATAATGTCATATATGCCACATCAAATCAACATATATAGCATATAGACACATAATCTCATCCCAATCAATCAAATCAATCCAACATATATCATATAATACAGATATCTATCGTATGTTATCCGATCGCAACATACCTCAATTCTTCGTTTTCAGTTGATGTAGCCTGAAGATATTGATATTACACTTTATCTACATCAATAACATACTCATTCCAATCAATAACATACTCCAAAATCATTTGTGACACCTCGACCCGTTTACAATAAAAATAGCAGCGGAATTTAAAATTTTCTTATAAAATGAAGGAAGGTTTCAAAATACATCACCATAAAATGTTTAAAAGTAAATAAATGATCATTCAAATGATATAACAAAATACAAAATATCATTCCTATGATCATGATCCAAAAATACTTGCAAAAAAAAAAACATCTTCCTTCCAACTTCGTATGCATTTGACTCCGGGCCACAATCAACGTCCTGGTCCGTCGTTCTTATCTGCATCACATGAAATAACTGAAATGAGTATAAAACTCAGCAAGTGGAACTCTTACATAGCAATGATACATAGTATATTCTGTAAAACATGGCTTTGAAAACATAAAATACCATCAACTCTGAAACATGTATATCGTAGCAATAGCATAACAATGAGATGGTATTTCTCTTTACTATGGTGGATTGATATCCATAGTAACTCTTTCTGTGGTGCTCTTATCCCATCGATATAAATCGACAACTCTGAGGGATATAAGCCTATGGTCGTTGATCAACTAATTGCATGCAATCTCTTACTATGTATCTATCAATCCATAAAACATTTAAACTCTTTCTTTGGGACATTTCATCAAACACTTTGATATTCTTTCTCTTTTGTATTCCATTCTCAAAGTTGAGACATCAATTGCCTCCACAATATACAACAATATTGAATCAAATGAAGGGAATAACACAATAAAACCTTTGAAACACAATACATATATAATCATGTGAGCACAAGGGATGAATTTCCACTTACAAACCACAAGAACACCTTGAATCTATAATCTTGGTACAAAACCTACAACAATAAACCATATATTGAACCATCAACAACTCAATAATCATAAAACCATATCAATTAATCCATAAAATCAACACATCACCAAACCCATGATTTCTCCCAACTCCAAAAGCAAAAATAAACTAAACCAAAAGCTTACCTTAGCTTTCTTGAACCCAAAATAACCTTGCTCTCACTCCAATAATCCAACAAGAGGCTAGAATCAAGAGAACAAAAGAAAGAAAATGGAACCCTAGCTCACCCCTTGAGAGAAGAATCGAGAATGAGGGAAGAAATGAGAGAAAATAGAGCAACACTTGTATATAAGCACTTAAAACTCCAAAAACACGCTTTTTAAAAATCGCTGGCCGCTCGGGCGGACATCTTTTTCCGCGCGGGCGCGGAACTCTCGGCCAAAATACCAAATTTTCGAACAAGGCCCGCCCGGGCGGACATTTATTCCCGCTCGGGCGCGCACTATGCGCACTGCCACTCCAAAGATCGCTTCTGAAACGCCTCTTCCCTTCATAATTTGGAAAAGTGGTAAACTACAAAGTTGTAGCTCTATGTCTTATCTAAATCCCTCAATATTTCAGATCAATTGGACGTCTGAGTAAAACGTTATGCCCATTCTCCCAACATGTGTCACTGGAGGAATGTCGAAACATACGAAACATTTCGGGGCACTTTTGGCTTACCTTCCACAATGATTTGGACAAAACTCAAAATAAGAAAGTTACACCTCTATGTCTTATCTTTCTAATGGAAAAGGCCTCACCTCATTTGGATCAATATACAATTTATCATGAATTTAATCGTAACGCCGCTACAAAAGCACTACACATCATCTATAACCAACCATACTATAAATCATAAATCGAAACTCTTAACATCCAAACTATACCTAAACTTGACCAAGTAGTCAATAAACTTATGAAAACTTAAACCGTACCGTACACCAGGCTTGGCTATTACAATCTCCCCTTCTTAGAGGAATTTCGTCCTCGAAATTGACGTCACTGCACGAACAACTCAGGATACTTCTCTCTCATCTCATCCTCCGGTTCCCACGTAGCCTCTTCAATCAAATGATTCCTCCAAAGGACTTTAACGATGCCGATATCTTTGTTCCTCAAAACTTTAACTTTGCGGTCCAGTATCTGAACCGGAATCTCTTGGTACGTCAAATTCGGCGTCAAGTCCAATGGCTCGTGGCGAAGAACATGGGAAGGATTTGCAATATACTTCCTGAGCATCGATACGTGAAAAACATTATGGACTCTGTCAAGATCTGGCGGTAGGGCTAACCTGTAGGCTCGATCACCAACTCTGTCCAAAATTTAAAAGGGGCCGATAAATCTCGGACTCAACTTGCCCTTCTTGCCAAACCGCATCACACCCTTGAGAGGTGCTATCTTCAAAAACACGTGATCGCCATCCTCAAACTGCAAAGGTCTACGACGTACATCCGCATAGCTCTTCTGTCTCGACTGCGCTGTCTTCATCCTCTCTCTAATAACAGCAACTACATCAGCAGTCTGTTGGACCAACTCTGGACCCAACATCTTCCTCTCACCAATCTCATCCCAATACAAGGGAGATCTACACTTCCTGCCATAAAGTGCTTCGTACGGTGACATCCCAATCGTCGCCTGGTAACTGTTATTGTACGTGAACTCCACAAGAGGCAATTTAGAATCCCAGCTACCAGAATAATCAATAGTGCAAGCTCTGAGCATATCCTCTAGAATCTGAATAACTCTCTCTGATTGACCGTCGCTCTGAGGGTGATATGCTGTACTGAAAGCTAACCGTGAACCCATAGCTCTGTGCAAACTCTTCCAAAACTCTGAGGTAAATCTAGGGTCACGGTCAGACAAAATCGACACAGGGACACCGTGAAGTCTAACAATCTCTGCTATATAATCCTCGGCATACTGGTTCATGGAATACGTCGTCTTGACTGGGAGAAAATGCGCTGACTTGGTCAATCGATCGACAATAATCCAAATAGAGTTAAAACCTTTCTGCGTTCTGGGAAGACCAGTCACGAAGTCCATCGTAATATGCTCCCATTTCCACTGAGGAATCGGCAAAGATAGCAATGTCCCAGCAGGTCTCTGGTGCTCAATCTTCACCTGCTGACAAGTTAGACACTGAGAAATAAACATGGCAATATCTTTCTTCATACCTGGCCACCAGTAGAGTCTACGAATATCCTGAGGTATGTGCCTCTGTCAAGACGTCTCGCCGAATATCATCACCAGTAGGAACACAAATACGACCTCTGAATGTCATCAAACCGTCTCCATTCACTCCAAACTCTGAATTACCTCTCTCCTCAGCCCTGGCTCTCAACTCTGACAACTGAACATCAACAGCCTGCTCTCTACGGATCCTGTCCGTCAAAGTAGCCCGAATGACCAACGCTGAAAAGCGAGCAATGGTCCCCGGAACCACCAAAGCTATCTCCTCTCGTTGCAAGTCCAACAACAACGGTTTCTGGATCATAGAACTCAAGGAAGAACTTGACTTACGGCTCAATGCATCTGCTACAACATCAGCTTTCCCTGGGTGGTAACTAATCGTCACATCATAATCTTTGACAAGCTCTAACCACCTCCTTTGCGGCATATTGAGCTCTTTCTGAGAGAACAAATACTTCAAACTCTTGTGGTCCGTGAAAATTTCACATTTTTTGCCATACAAATAATGTCTCCAAATTTTCAAGGCGAAAACCACAGCTGCTAGCTCCAAATCATGCATCGGATAATTCTTCTCATAGTCTTTCAACTGGCGAGAAGCATAGGCAATGACCTTACCACGCTGCATCAACACTGCACCAAGACCCCTCTTCGATGCATCGGTGTACACAACAAAATCCTCTGAACCACTGGGCAATGAAAGAACAGGAGCTGCCGTCAACTTGTCCTTCAACTCTTAGAATGCACTCTGGCAATCATTGGACCACTCGAACTTCACAGTTTTCCTCGTCAGATTGGTTAACGGCAGGGCAATCTTGGAGAAATCTGAGATGAAACGACGATAATAACCTGCCAACCCAAGAAAACTGCGTACCTCTGAGACAGTGGTAGGGATAGGCCACTTCTGAATCGCCTCAATATTTGCTGGATCAACAGCTATGCCATCCTTCGAAACAACATGGCCTAGAAAAGAAATCTGCTCCAACCAAAACTCACACTTCTTCAACTTAGCATACAACCTCTTCTCTCTCAACAAATGAAGAACAACTCTGAGATGCTCTGCATGAAGCTCTCTGGTCTTAGAATAGATCAAGATGTCGTCGATGAAGACAATGACGAAGCTATCCAAATATGGCTTGAACACACGGTTCATCAGATCCATGAAAACTGAAGGAGCATTGGTCAGACCAAAAGACATCACAAGAAACTCATAGTGACCATACCTGGTCCGGAACGCTGTCTTAGGGATATCAGATTCCCTAACCTTCAACTGATTGTAGCCAGACCGAAGATCAATCTTCGAAAATACAGTAGCACCTTGCAGCTGATCAAAAAAAATCATCTATCCGTGGCAACGGATACTTGTTCTTGATCGTCACTTTGTTGAGCTCCCTATAGTCGATACACAGCCGCAACGACCCATCTTTCTTCTTGAAAAAAAGGACCGGAGCTCCCCAAGGCGAAGAACTCGGTCAAATAAAACCCTTGTCTAAAAGATCCTGCAACTGCGTCTTCAACTCCTTCATCTCGGTAGAAGCCATCCTATACGGAGCCTTAGAAATAGGAACCGTACCTGGAGCTAGATCAATCACAAACTCAACATCCCTGTCCGGCGGCAAACCCGGCACATCATCCTCAAACACATCAGCAAACTCCCTCACAACATCGATATCATCTATATTCAACTTAATCATTCTATCCACATCCACAATTGAAGCCAAAAACACATCACAACCTCTACACAGAAACTTCTCAGCCTCAAGACAAGAAATAAAAGGAAGGACCAGCGAAGTACCTGCACTGGCGAGCGTACCTTCCCTATTGCCATCATCTGCAAAAGTCATCGTCTTAGCAACGCAATCAATCACTGCACGATAGGTTGATAGCCAATCCATGCCAAGTATAACATCAAATGCAACCATCGGGATGACAATCAAATCAGTAAAAACCAAACGCCCATCAATTTGAACAGAGCACGCATACACAATCGATGTCGGGCACAACACATCCCCCGAAGGCAAAACAACATTGAACTGGAGGGGAAGAACAGAAGGAACTATACCCAAAGATCTCAAAAACAATTCAGACATAAAAGAATGAGTAGCACCTGTATCAATCAAAGTCGTAGCTACTCTGCCTGAAATTAAAATAGTACTAGAGATCACAGAAGAATCATGGTTTATACCTTCCTTGGTCATCGTAAAGATGCGACGCTGCACCTTATCCTTGCTCGCTCCCCTTGGACAATCTTTAGCAATGTGGCCAGCCGTGCCACAACGATAACACATATAAGTGCCAAATATGCACTCTCCTCGATGATGTCTGCTGCATTTAGGACACAGCGGCTTCTCAGGATCAACTGGAACTAGCGGTGGTCTAGGACTCGATGCCATCTTGCCCTTCCCTTTGAAACGATCCTTGCCTCTCTGATTCGAGCCCTGGCCTCTCTGAGCAACAGCTTGATGCCTCTCCTGCCTCTCTCTGGCGATATCCTTCCCGTCTTGTTCGGCCAACAACGCCTTAGACACAATCTCTTTGAAAGTCACAGCCTTGGACATGTTGATATCTCTCCTGATCTCAGCTCTAAGGCCTCGAATGAAATGAGCACCTTTATCTTTGTCATTTGAAGCAATATACGGAGCAAATAAACAACCCTCCTCGAACTTGAGAATGTACTCATCAACGTTCATGCCTCCTTGTCGAAGCTCCAGAAACTCAGTCACCTTCCTAGCTCGAAGTGCGTCGGGAAAGTACTTGTCATAGAACAGGTCTGTGAACTCTTGCCACTTCAAAGCTGAAACATCGACACCAACCTTAGTGGCATTCCACCAGATACGTGCAGCCTTTATCAACATGAATACTGCACAGCTGATCCTGTCTTTATCCTCATACTGAAGATGGTCGAAGATTGCTTCAAGCGCCTTGACCCACTCGACAGCCACTAAGGGATCAGTGCTACCTGCGAATTCCGGTGGATCCATTCTCTTAAAAGTAGAAAAGACGGCATCAGTGCCAACTGCCTGAGCTACTTGGCCTCTCACTTGGCCTCTACCCTGTCCTGTTCCTTGCAATCGAAGCAGCTGCTGAATCTGCTCTCTATGGACTTTGGCCTGCTCTTTAAGCAACTTGCCGAACTCGTCGACAACTCTCGAGGAAGAACTATCCTCACCCTCTGAAGCCTTACGCTTAGGAGGCATACTCTACAATGTGCTCACAAAAGACAAATCAATAAATAACAATGAATAGATGCAAAAGAAAACATACCCGGACAGTTGAAAGTAGACGAAGTCATATGCATTGGTCCGAAGAACGGTGCTCTGATACCACTAAATGTGACACCTTGACCCGTTTACAATAAAAATAGCAGCGGAATTTAAAATTTTCTTATAAAATGAAGGAAGGTTTCAAAATACATCACCATAAAATGTTTAAAAGTAAATAAATGATCATTCAAATGATATAACAAAATACAAATATCATTCCTATGATCATGATCCAAAAATACTTGCAAAAAAAAAAACATCTTCCTTCCAACTTCGTATGCATATGACTCCGGGCCACAATCAACGTCCTGGTCCGTCGTTCATATCTGCATCATATGAAATAACTGAAATGAGTATAAAACTCAGCAAGTGGAACTCTTACATAGCAATGATACATAGTATATTCTGTAAAACATGGCTTTGAAAACATAAAATACCATCAACTCTGAAACATGTATATCGTAGCAATAGCATAACAATGAGATGGTATTTCTCTTTACTATGGTGGATTGATATCGTTAGTAACTCTGTTTGTGGTGCTCTTATCCCATCGATATAAATCGACAACTCTAAGGGATATAAGCCTATGGTCGTTGATCAACTAATTGCATGCAATCTCTGACTATGTATCTATCAATCCATAAAACATTTAAACTCTTTCTTTGGGACATTTCATCAAACACTTTGATATTCTTTCTCTTTTGTATTCCCTTCTCAAAGTTGAGACATCAATTGCCTCCACAATATACAACAAAGGTATCAATACATAATAGTGAATCAAATGAAGGGAATAACACAATAAAACCTTTGAAACACAATACATATATAATCATGTGAGCACAAGGGATGAATTTCCACTTACAAACCACAAGAACACCTTGAATCTATAATCTTGGTACAAAACCTACAACAATAAACCATATATTAAACCATCAACAACTCAATAATCATAAACCCATATCAATTAATCCATAAAATCAACACATCACCAAACCCATGATTTCTCCCAACTCCAAAAGCAAGAATAAACTAAACCAAAAGCTTACCTTAGCTTTCTTGAACCCAAAATAACCTTGCTCTCACTCCAATAATCCAACAAGAGGCTAGAATCAAGAGAACAAAAGAAAGAAAATGGAACCCTAGCTCACCCCTTGAGAGAAGAATCGAGAATGAGGGAAGAAATGAGAGAAAATAGAGCAACACTTGTATATAAGCACTTAAAACTCCAAAAACACGCTTTTTAAAAATCGCTGGCCGCTCGGGCGGAACATCTTTTTCCGCGCGGGCGCGGAACTCTTCCACAATGATTTGAACAAAACTCAAAATAAGAAAGTTACACCTATATGTCTTATCTTTCTAATGGAAAAGGCCTTACCTCATTTGGATCAATATACAATTTATCATAAATTTAATCGTAACGCCGCTACAAAAGCACTACACATCATCTATAACCAACCATACTATAAATCATAAATCGAAACTCTTAACATCCAAACTATACCTAAACTTGACCAAGTAGTCAATAAACTTATGAAAACTTAAACCGTACCGTACAACAGGCTTGGCTATTACATCATTAATATGAGTTTCAAATATCATTTGAAACTTCAAAAATTCATATCAAATCCAAATCATAATATAATTCAATTCCGACTTCGAAACTTAGTTTCTTGTCGGTTATTCTACCGCATATATTTATCAGAATTAATAATAACTGACAAATAATTATTCAATCTCAACCATACGATTAAAATTCCCTAATTATAATAAATTGGGAATAATTCAAAATAACATCACTATAATCATCTCTTCTTTATTAAAATCATACACTAGTCAGTGATCTTCAATTTCTGTATGATTTAACAATTTATCGGATTTATTTCAAAAATCGACGAATTTCAAACATCACCAAAACGATGAAATTTATACCTCAAATCGAAGACCTCGTGTCAACGATCCCAGAACTGAAGTCGGTTCGTCGATTGGATAAACCGATAAGTCGCAAGACTGAAAAGAAAAATCGAAAATCTTCTTTCTCTCTTTTCTTTTCTCTTTCTCTCTTCTGTAACTTTCTGAAAGTTACGTTGATAACTTTCAATTTATCTTTTTTTTTCTTTTTTTAATATTATATTATATTATTATATTATAATATAATATAATATATATTATTTAAAATTTTAACGTCTGTATATCTTTTTGGACAAGTCAAACGATCAAATTTTCCAAAGCTCAAAACATGAAACTTCTATATCTTTAAGTTTTCTACGTTATATCCAAATTTCAAATCATTTGGATTTCATATGACCAAGATATGTCATATTTTATTCTTTAAAATTAATTCATTATTTTTCACTTATTTAGGAAAATACCATCAAAATAAATTGAATATTTCTCAACTTATTTACCAAAATACCATCAAAGCTATTTTATTTTCGGGGTCTCACATTTCTCCCCAACTTAAAAGATTTCGTCCTCGAAATCTCAAACATTCTATATACATAACATTGGCAACCATATAATATGTCACCAATTATAGTACATATCAAAACTAAAATCAGTAAACGGACCAGTATGTATTGAATACAATGGAGCAGATGGAATAGAATCAAATAAATGCGGATATGCATCTCGCATTTTTCTTTCCAACTCCCACGTCGATTCTTCAACACCATGTCGTGTCAATTGTACTCGCACTAGCGGAATCGATTTGTTACGCAATATCTTCTCCTTTCGATCCATAATGCGAACAGTTTGTTCGACATAGGAAAGAGAAGGATCAAGTTCAACCTTATCAGGTGCAAGTACATGTGATGGATCTGGATCATATTTTCTCAACATATAAACATGAAACACATCATGAATGACAGATAAGGATGGTGGCAATGCCAATCGATAAGCAAGATCACCAACTCGATCAAATATCTCGTATGAACCAACATATCGAGGAGACAATTTCCCTCGCATGCCAAATCGAACAGTGCCTCTGAAGGGAGATATTTTCAAAAACACTTTATCACCTTTCTGGAATTCCAAGGGTCGTTTTCGTTTATTCGCATAACTCGTTTGACGATCCTGAGCAGCTTTCATCCGTTGCCGAATTAACTGAACCTTATCATTCATTTCCTGTATCATTTCAGGTCTAGTCAATTGAATCTCACCAATCTCATCCCAGAATAACGGTGATCTACATCGTCTCCCATATAGAGCTTCAAACGATGCTATACCAATACTCGTTTGAAAGCTATTATTATAAGAAAATTCTACCAATGGTAAGGCATCTTGCTATGCCATTCTGAAATCCATCACAACAGCACGCAGCATATCCTCCAACGTTTGAATCAGTACGCTCAGTCTGGCCATCAGTTTGAGGATGATAAGCAGTACTCATAGCCAAACGCGTACCCATCGCTTCTTGAAAACTACCCCAGAATTTAGAAGCAAATATGGGATCACGATCAGATACAATCGAGACTGGCACACCATGCAGCCTCACAACATTCTCAATGTATAAACGGGCCATTCTCTTATAAGGATAAGTCTGCTTATATGAAATAAAATGTGCATATTTCGAAAGTCGATCAATAATGACCCAAATAGCATCACAGCCCTTGGGCAAACGAGGTAAATGAGTCACAAAATCCATAGCAATATGTTCTCAATTCCATTTCGGGATTTCAAGACTATGGAGCAATCCTCCGGGTTTCATTCTCTCGGCTTACACTTGCTGGCAGACAAGACAAGACATTTAGAAATAAACTCAGCAATGTCCTTCTTCATACGTTTCCACCAGAATTGAGGTCTCAATGTCAAATACATCTTTCGGCCTCCAGGGTGAATACTGTATTTGCTACAGTGTGCTTCTCGAAGAAGGGCAGATTTCCAATCAGAATTATCAAGAACTACCAGCCGACCTTTAAGTCGTAAAGAACCATCAGAAGAAATCTGGAATCCAGACTGATGTCCTACAGATACAAGTTCTTTCGACTTTTGGATCTGAGCATCACTTCGTTGGGCCTTTCGTATTTTCGATATCAAGTTCGGCTCAATTTGCAATGCTGAGACAGTGACAGAATTCCAATTCGAGTGAAAAGTCCAGCCAGAAGTACATATATCCTCGTGTACTTTGGCGACACAAACAGAGGCTAAAACAGAATCATAAACTTTCCGACTAAGGGCATCCGCAGTAACATTCACCGATCCAGGATGATATTGAATCTCACAATCAAAATCCTTCAGGAGATCCATCCACCTGCGTTGCCTCATATTCAAATCAGATTGAGAAAAGAGGTATTTCAGACTTTTATGGTCCGAATAAATAACAAACTTTTCTCCGTGCAAATAATGGCGCCAAATCTTCAGAGCAAATACAATGGCGGCCAATTCGAGATCATGAACCGGATAACGAGTTTCATGAGATTTCAATTGACGAGACGCGTAAGCAACCACTTTGCCGTGTTGCATTAGAACACATCCCAAACCTTTACCAAACGCATCTGCGCATACAAAAAATCCTCCGGTACCTGAGGGAATAGTTAGCACAGGTGCTGTGGTCAATCTCGTCTTCAATTCAAGAAAACTAGCTTCACATTCATCTACCAAATGAATCGTTGATTCTTATGCGTCAGTTGAGTAATATGTTTAGCTATTTTCAAAAATCCTTCAATAAAGCGACGATAATAACCAGCTAAACCCATGAAGCTACGGATCTCAGGAACATTCGTAGGTCTCGGCCAATTCAATACGGCTTCAACCTTAGCAGGATCAACAGATATGCCATGTCTCGAAATGACGTGGCCTAAAAATATCACTTTGTCCATCCAGAACTCGCATTTGGACAATTTAGCATATAAGTGACTAGTACGAAGAATTTGAAGCACCAGTCTCAAATGTTCAGCATGCTCCTTTTTCGATTTCGAATACACAAGAATATCATCAATAAATACAATAAAGAATCAGTCAAGATAATCTCGGAAGACACGATTCATTAGATCCATAAAAATAGCAGTAGCATTCGTGAGACCAAAAGGCATAACCAAAAATTCATAGTGGATATACCTCGTACGAAAAGTAGTTTTGGGCACATCTTCATCTCGAACTCGTACTTGATGATACCCAGAACGAAGATCAATCTTCGAGTATACAGAAGTACCCTGAAGCTGATCGAACAAATCATCAATACGAGGAAGTGGGTACTTGTTTTTCACAGTAACCCGATTCAGTTGCCTATAATCATTACACATTCGCATAGTACCATATTTCTTTTAAACAAATAAAACTGAAGCTCCCCAAGGTGATACACTCGGTCGAATATATCCCTTATCGAGAAGATCCTGTAATTGTTCTTTCAATTCTTTCAATTCCAGAGGTGCCATGCGATAAGAAGCTTTAGAAATAGGCGCAGTCCCCGGCACAAGATCAATACTAAACTCAACTTCTCGATGAGGAGGAAAATCAAGAATCTCATCGGAAAATACATCCGGGAATTCTTTCGCAACAGGAATCTCAAATAAAGAAGGCTCCTTCTTAGAGATATCAATAGCGTAGATAAGATAACCCTCATCTTCGCTAGTCAAAAGTCGAGATATTTCCAAGGAAGATACCAATGGAATTTTGGCTTGGGAACCTTTGCCATAAAAATTCCACTTAGGTCCATCAATCGGTCGAAATCGAACCACTCCATGAAAACAAGCAACAGTAGCTCGATTTGTCGTTAAGATATCAATGCCAACAATACAATCAAAGTCGTGCATTGGGAGGACAATTAAATTCAGAAATACCACATTATCCTCATATATCAATACACAATTATGCACAACTTTCTCAGACAAAATAATCTTCCTTGCTGGCGTGGCTATCGACAATATCATACAACGGGGTACACTCAATATCGTGAGATGCAACAAATGCATGAGATATGAATGAATGAGATGCTCCTGTATCAAATAAAAAACGTGCAGGATAATCGCAAAGCATGCAAATACCTGCAATCACATTGCCAGGAGCTTCTTTCGCCTGATCCTCCGTCATAGCATATACTCTCACTTGAGGAGGAACTTGAGCAGTCTGACCACCTGGTCCTCGATATCATGGGACATTCGACTGCTGAAAAGAAGGAACAGGGACAACAGGTCTCATCATACCAGGGCTGTAAGACCCGAGATTATATCATTTTAATCCGAGATTATTTAATTTACGAATCTTGGAATAATGAATTAAATTCCACGATTTTTTTTAATTAATTGGGATTGAAATGGAATTAAAAAGAGTTTTGAGGACCAAATTGCAAATAGGGAAGAGTTCAGGGGCTAAAGTGCAATTATGACTTGAGTGACACTTGTCACTCATGCAATTGATATATATATAATGTTTATTACTTCACTCCCTTCGAGAACAAGCAGCAAGAATCGATATTTCTTCAGAAAATTTTCCTCAAGCCTCGGGTGATCTCAACATTGTGATTTTGGAAGATCCGTTTATCAGATTTTTAATCCAGACATAGTTCTGTGATCCTTGCATCGACAGCTATTACTGGACGTAAGTTTTTCTTAGTGATGGTATCATTTGAAAATATGATGTCGTAGGAATTTGATATGGTCCATATATGGTGTTCTTGACATGCTAGACATCGTAGAATCGAAGTTAGATCGAAGAACAGACTGATCATGGAATTGTTATGAATTTCTGATTATATTGATTGGAAATGGGACAGATTTGGATTATGGATTGATTATGGACTGTACCAGATATGGGTTATGATTTGTAATTGATATATGTTGATTTGGTATTGACGGGAATATCGAGATTGTGTCATTATGCTGTTGAATTGAATTAAATTCAGATTAATCAGATTCAGTGTTGAATTGAGAATGGAATATTGATACTAGTATTCTCGATATGTCATTTCAAATTTACAGAGACAGTCTTGTGTTCAGAACTGATATTGCTTCAGACTGAGACTACGAACGAAAGGTATAAGTCAATGTGGTATTGGGAGATCAACTCAAGTAGGATATACTTGAGTTTCCCTAAATCACATACTTATTGTTGTTATATGCATTGATTTGATTTTATATGTTGTTCTATGGATTTATAGGAAGCATGTATTAGACGAATATTAGACGAGTGATCTTGTGACAGAAGTGCCTGATAGTGGTGGGATCGCCACGGGCACATTGCACGATGTCACAAGATAGTATATTGGCGATAGGGCCACAGTCTGTGACGGATAGGTCAAGACACTGGATGGTTGGTTATATCGACGTGGATAGAATCGGAGTTTCTTCTATTATTGTTGGTCGATATAGGAATACCAACGTCTGGAAACCGGGATCCCGAGACTAGGATTGAGTCTAGTCTGAGTCTTGGAGTCACGAGTATGATTGATAGTTTGATATTAATTATGTTTCAGACTTTGATATATATCTGATATCTGCTTCATGCTTTATATTGATTATATGATTGCATGTTCGTTGATTTATACTGGGATTATATTCTCACCGGAATTATCCGGCTGTTGTCTTGTTTGTATGTGTACATGACAACAGGTGGGACAGGATCAGGGTCTAGGAGATGAGGAGAGATCGTGATAGAGTGGAGACTGTGGACTTCGATGTAAATAGGGTTTTGACACTTGATATTTAGATGTTGAACCTTAGTTTTTACTGATTTGTAGACGGTACAGGACTTGTACTTTATTTTATACTGAGTTGTATGTTAGATTGATTTCACTACATTCCGAATTAAAAAGAAAAAAAAATTTTATGACCCTAATTACTTGATTAGTAAATTGATCCTGATGACGATTAAGAATTGATTAGCGTCCGGGTCCCCACAACAGGTGGTATCAGAGCGATAGATCCTTTAGATTGAGATAGAAGCTAGTGAGCGGGGTAGATTGAGTTTTCTTTCCTGCTTTTGAATGCTAGCATGTCTTACTGCTTTAATACATGTTACTTGCTTATCTGATGTGATATGGTAATATGTTTTATTGAGAATGAATCAGCACCGATTCTAGATCAGCAGTAAGATGATCGGAGGAGGACTGAAATATAATTATTTTTTGGGATTACTAATCCTTTTGATTATCAGATATGCCTCCGAGAAGAATACCAGAATAGGGTAGTACTTCAAATCCTCCAATGGACGTTACAGCCACTCCGATGGAGACATTATTGAAAAGATTTCAGTCATTCCATCCACCAACTCTGAAAGGTACCGAGACTTCAGTGGATTGTGAGAGTTGGCTAGACGACATTGAGATGTTGTTTGAGTCCCTGGATTACATCGATGAGAGGAGAGTGAAACTGATAGGGCACCAGTTACACGACGTTGCAAAGAACTGGTGGATAACGACTAAGAAGGCATTGGAGCATCGAGGTACGACTATTACCTGGAATGTGTTTAGAACTGAATTTTATCAGAGATTCTTTCCAGTGTCGTACAGGAAGGACAAGGGGGCTGATTTTGCGAATCTGAGACAAGGGCAGTTGAACATTGAGGAATATGTGTCTAAATTCTCTACACTACTGAGATTTGCTCCACATGTGACCGAGAATGAAGAAGCGGTGGCTGATCAGTTCATCAATGGCCTGAATCCGGAAATATTTACATTGGTAAACACTGGGCGACCAAACAACTTTGCTGACGTCCTGAACAGAGCAAAAGGAGCAGAAGCTGGTCTGATGAGACAGAGAGGAGCTTCATATGTTGCCCCAGCACCGATACCATAGCAACCCCCTCCCAGATTCGAGAGTGGTAGCAGCAGTGGTGGAAAAAAGGACTAATTTGAAAGCCAGAGGAAGACAGTTTAAGAAGTCTGGCAGCAGTTCTTCCAGTTCCAGTGGCTCGAGACAGACTGGTTAGAGCCAAAGTTATACAGGACCATATTGCAGCACTTGTGGAGGGAAGCATTCCACAGAGCAGTGCCGAGGAGTGTTTGGCTCTTGTCGTATATGTCGACAGCATGGACATTTTGCCCGAGTATGTCCCCAAAGAGGTGTACAGGGATCCCAGGCAGCAGAGTCATCTGGATCAGTGGCTCAGACCGGGAGACGACCATCTGCTGTCCATTATTTCCAGCCGGCACCGTCTACCCAGTCACAGCAGAGGCCAGGAGGAAGCCAGACAGTGAGCCAGCCTCCGAGACAGCAGGCCAGAGTTTTTGCTTTGACTGAGGAGTAGGCACAGGATGCACCTGATGATGTCGTTGCAGGTAACTGTTCTATTTATGGTTACCCTGCTTATGTATTAATTGATACTGGTGCATCACATACATTTATTTCTGAGAGATTTGCATTGATGCATGCATTACCTATTGAGTCCCTATCTACTGTAGTATCTGTTTCTTCTCCTTTGGGAAAAGGTCTTGTATCAGTGACTTCTGTTAGATCTTGTATACTACGATATGACGGGCAAGAGATTGAGTTAGACTGTATTGTGCTTGGGTTGTCTGATTTTGACTGTATTATCGGTATCGATATGTTGACCAAGTACAGAGCTACTGTTGATTGTTTCCACAAAATTGTGAGATTCAGACCTGAAATGGCTAATGAGTGGAAGTTTTACGATAAGGGTTCTCGAGCTAGAATTCCTTTGATATCTGCTATGAATATGACTCGATTATTGCAGAAAGGAGCGGATGGATTCCTTGTTTATTCAGTTGATTTACTGAAATCGAGTCCATCATTGGAGGATTTGCCAGTGGTGTCTGAGTTTGCTGATTTTTTCCCAGACGAGATTCCGGATTGCCTCCGATTCGAGAGATAGACTTCAGCATTGAGTTGATGCCAGGTACAGTTCCGATTTCTAGAGCTCCATACCGAATGGCACCGATTGAGTTGAAAGAGCTGAAAGAACAGTTGGAGGACTTACTCGCCAAGGGGTATATCAGACCGAGTGTATCTCCTTGGTGTGCTCCAGTACTGTTCGTGAGGAAGAAAGACGGTTCAATGAGGCTCTGTATTGATTACCGGCAACTGAACAAAGCAACGGTAAAGAATAAATATCCATTAGATGATTTGTTTGACCAGTTGTAGGGTTCTTCTATTTATTCCAAGATCGATCTGAGATCTGGATATCATCAGCTGAGAGTCAGGGATTCTGATATCTCGAAGACAGCGTTCAGGATCAGGTATGGACACTATGAGTTTATTGTCATGCCGTTTGGTTTGACCAACGCTCCAGCTGTGTTTATGGGTCTGATGAACCGTGTATTTCAGAAGTATCTCGATGATTTCGTGATCATTTTTATTGGTGATATATTGATTTATTCGAAGAATATGATTGAACATGCAGAGCATTTAAGAACTGTGTTGCGAATTTTGAGGGCTGAGAAGTTATATGCTAAACTATCGAAATGCGAGTTCTGGTTGAGACATGTTGTATTTCTGGGGCATATTATATCCGGAGACGGTATATCAGTGGATCCCAGTAAGGTTGAAGCCGTGATTTCTTGGCCGAGACCGACTTCTGTGCCCGAGATTCGCAGTTTTATGGGTTTGGCAGGATATTATCGTCGATTCATCAAAGATTTTTTCAGTATTGCCAAACCGATTACACAGTTGACTCAGAAGAATGCTCCATTCGTTTGGTCTGAGGAATGTGATACCGGTTTTCTTGAATTAAAGAAAAGACTGACCAGTGCACCGATATTGACTATCCCCTCAGGTACTGGTGATTTTGTGGTTTATTGTGATGCATCTCATTGATGATTGGGTTGTGTTTTGATGCAGCGAGGGCATGTGATTGCTTATGCCTCGAGACAGTTGAAACCCTATGAATCTCGTTATCCTATTCATGATCTTGAATTGGCAGCCATCGTCTTTGCGTTAAAGATATGGCGACACTACCTGTACGGTGAGAAATTCGAAATCTATTCTGATGACAAAAGCCTGAAGTATCTGTTTTCACAATCAGAACTGAATATGAGACAAGCGTAGATGGCTGGATTTACTGAAAGACTTTGATTGTGAAATCAAATACTATCCGGGGAAGTCTAATGCAGCAGCTGATGCATTGAGTCGAAAGGTATGTGCTTTATCCTTATCGACAATAGGTGTTTCAAATTTGATTGAAGACTGCTGTTTGTCTGGATCGGTATTTGAGACAGATTGTAGACCGTTGAGATTATATGCTATTCAAGCTGAACCAGAGCTGATTTTGAAGATTAAAGAGGCACAGAAAGTTGATCAGAAAGTTCAGAAATCGAGTGAGATGGTCAGATCAGGTCATCAATCAGAGTTTCAGGTACGTGAGGATGTACTGTATGTGAATAATCGTCTTGTTGTGCCGAATGTTTCAGAGTTGAAACAACAGATATTGACAGAAGTGCACAGTAGTCGATTCAGTATTCATCCTGGTGGCAGAAAGATGTATAATGATTTGAAAGGACAGTTTTGGTGGAAACAAATGAAGAATGACATTGCAGAATTTGTTTCTGGATGTCTGAATTGCCAACAGGTGAAGGGTGAAAGAAAGAAACCAGGAGGATTGTTACAGAGTTTCTCAATTCACGAATGGAAATGGGATCACATTTCCATGGGTTTTGTGACACAGTTACCACGTTCCTCCAAAGGTTGTGATGCGATTTGGGTTGTGATTGGCAGATTGACCAAATCAGCATGTTTCATTCCATACAAGATGACGTACCGATATGATCAGATGGCCGATATTTATGTCAGAGAAGTTGTTAGATTGCATGGAGTGCCGAAGTCGATTGTTTCAGACCGTGATCCTCGGTTTACTTCGCACTTCTGGCAGAGTTTGCAGCAGGCTCTCGGTACGAAGTTACATCTGAGTACCGCATATCACCCACAGACTGACGGACAGTCAGAGCGGACGATTCAGACATTGAAAGATATGCTGAGAGCTGTAGTGCTGGATCTTAGCACTAATTGGCAAGATGCATTGCCTCTCTGTGAGTTTTCGTACAACAATAGCTATCAAACGAGTATTGAGATGGCACCTTTTGAAGCTTTGTACGGAAAGAAGTGTCGATCCCCTCTTTATTGGGATGATATCTCTGAAGTTCCTAAGACTGGACCTGACATGATCAGAGATATGACTGAAAAAGTGAAACTGATTCAGAAGAAAATGAAGGCAGCTCAGGACCGACAAGCCAAATATGCCAACCTTCGACGTAGACCGTTGGTATTTGAAGTAGGAGATCGAGTATTCATGAAGATTTCTCCTTTTAGGGGTGTGGTCAGATTTGGCAAGAAAGGCAAATTGTCTCCAAGATACGTTGGTCCGTATGAGATTCTCGAGAAGATAAGAGATCGTGCCTATCGACTTGCATTACCGCCTTCTCTATCTGGAATACATGATGTCTTTCATGTATCTATGTTACGGAAATATCTCCCCGATGATTCTCATATTATCCAGCCAGACGAGGCTGAGCTTGATGAGTCTCTGAGTTATATTGAGAAACCGGTTCAGATTATTGATCGTAAAGAAAAGCAACTCAGAACGAAGACAATCCCACTTTCGAAAGTTCAGTGGACTCGTCATGGCATTGAAGAAGCTACTTGGGAGACTGAATCAGACATGAGACAGGAATTCCTAGAGTTATTCCACTGATGTGAGTTTATAATTTCAGTTTTTGTTATTTCACATTTGATTGCCTGTGATATGATTGCTTGAGATTTCGAGGACGAAATCATGTCTCAGAGGGGGAGAATTGTAAGACCCGAGATTATATCATTTTAATCCGAGATTATTTAATTTACGAATCTTGGAATAATGAATTAAATTCCACGATTTTTTTTAATTAATTGGGATTGAAATGGAATTAAAAAGAGTTTTGAGGACCGAATTGCAAATAGGGAAGAGTTCAGGGGCTAAAGTGCAATTATGACTTGAGTGACACTTGTCACACATGCAATTGATATATATAATGTTTATTACTTCACTCCCTTCGAGAACAAGCAGCAAGAATCGATATTTCTTCAGAAAATTTTCCTCAAGCCTCGGGTGATCTCAACATTGTGATTTTGGAAGATCCGTTTATCAGATTTTTAATCCAGACATAGTTCTGTGATCCTTGCATCGACAGCTATTACTGGACGTAAGTTTTTCTTAGTGCTGGTATCATTTGAAAATATGATGTCGTAGGAATTTGATATGGTCCATATATGGTGTTCTTGACATGCTAGACATCGTAGAATCGAAGTTAGATCGAAGAACAGACTGATCATGGAATTGTTATGAATTTCTGATTATATTGATTGGAAATGGGACAGATTTGGATTATGGATTGATTATGGACTGTACCAGATATGGGTTATGATTTGTAATTGATATATGTTGATTTGGTATTGACGGGAATATCGAGATTATGTCATTATGCTGTTGAATTGAATTAAATTCAGATTAATCAGATTCAGTGTTGAATTGAGAATGGAATATTGATACAAGTATTCTCGATATGTCATTTCAAATTTACAGAGACAGTCTTGTGTTCAGAACTGATATTGCTTCAGTTTGAGACTACGAACGAAAAGTATAAGTCAATGTGGTATTGGGAGATCGACTCAAGTAGGATATACTTGAGTTTCCCTAAATCACATACTTATTGTTGTTATATGCATTGATTTGATTTTATATGTTGTTCTATGGATTTATAGGAAGCATGTATTAGACGAATATTAGACGAGTGATCTTGTGACAGAAGTGCCTGATAGTGGTGGGATCGCCACGGGCACATTGCACGATGTCACAAGATAGTATATTGGCGATAGGGCCACAGTCTGTGACGGATAGGTCAAGACACTGGATGGTTGGTTATATCGACGTGAATAGAATCGGAGTTTCTTCTATTACTGTTGGTCGATATAGGAATACCAACGTCTGGAAATTGGGATCCCTAGACTAGGATTGAGTCTAGTCTGAGTCGTGGAGTCACGAGTACGATTGATAGTTTGATATTAATTATGTTTCAGACTTTGATATATATTTGATATCTGTTGATTTGGTTTTGACAGGAATATCGAGATTGTGCCATTATGCTGTTGAATTGAATTAAATTCAGATTAATCAGATTCAGTGTTGAATTGAGAATGGAATATTGATATTAGTATTCTCGATATGTCATTTCAAATTTACAGAGACAGTCTTGTGTTCAGAACTTATATTGCTTCAGACTGAGACTACGAACGAAAGGTATAAGTCAATGTGGTATTGGGAGATCGACTCAAGTAGGATATACTTGAGTTTCCCTAAATCACATACTTATTGTTGTTATATGCATTGATTTGATTTTATATGTTGTTCTATGGATTTATAGGAAGCATGTATTAGACGAATATTAGACGAGTGATCTTGTGACAGAAGTGCCTGATAGTGGTGGGATCGCCACGGGCACATTGCACGATGTCACAAGATAGTATATTGGCGATAGGGCCACAGTCTGTGACGGATAGGTCAAGACACTGGATGGTTGGTTATATCGACGTGAATAGAATCGGAGTTTCTTCTATTACTGTTGGTCGATATAGGAATACCAACGTCTGAAAACCGGGATCCCTAGACTAGGATTGAGTCTAGTCTGAGTCGTGGAGTCACGAGTACGATTGATAGTTTGATATTAATTATGTTTCAGACTTTGATATATATCTGATATCTGCTTCATGCTTTATATTGATTATATGATTGCATGTTCGTTGATTTATACTGGGATTATATTCTCACCGGAATTATCCGGCTGTTGTCTTGTTTGTATGTGTACATGACAACAGGTGGGACAGGATCAGGGTCCAGGAGATGAGGAGAGATCGTGATAGAGTGGAGACTGCGGACTTCGATGTAAATAGGGTTTTGACACTTGATATTTAGATGTTGAACCTTAGTTTTTACTGATTTGTTGACGGTACAGGACTTGTACTTTATTTTATACTGAGTTGTATGTTAGATTGATTTCACTACCTTCCGCATTAAAAAGAAAAAAAAATTTATGACCCTAATTACTTGATTAGTAAATTTATCCTGATGACGATTAAGAATTGATTAGCGTCCGGGTCCCCACAAGGGCCACCTCTAAATCCTGGCTGGGGTTGGGAAGAAGTCATACCCCTGTTTGGACATACTCGAGAGAAATGGCCTTCCTGCCCACACTGATAACAAGTGCCATACATAGCTCGAGACTGCTCGATAGTATGTTTACCTCCACAATGGCTACAGTAAGGGGCAATCACAGGACTCCCTCTCTGTGATCCACTCGAACTCGAAGAAGACGAAGAAACAGAACCAGTCTTCTTGAAATTTTTACCCCTTGGACGCAATGCAGGCTGCTGAGATGACACTGGTGGTGGAGGAGTATACTGTGGACCTCCTCGCCTGAGTCCAGCCTCAGCTGCCTTAGCTCGTTCAACTGCCTCTGCGTAGCTGGTTGGCAATCCAGAAACAACATAAGTATATATAGCAGGATGTAATCCATTCACAAACCTGTTATATTTTTCCTTCGCATTCCCAGCTACGTAAGGTGCATACTTCAACAACGTAGAAAACTTTGAAGCATACTCTGCAACAATCATCGTTCACTGCTGCAGATTATTAAATTCATTCTCCTGAGCAGTATAATAGGATGGAGGGGAATACTGCTCCAAAAACTGGGCCTTGAAGACATCCCATGTGACTTCAATCCTGGCCTCTTTCAATCCAATCTCAGCGGCTTCCCACCAAGATTTTGCTCGGTCTTTCAATTGATACAAAGCAAGTTTCAGTCTCCGAGCCTTGGAATATTCAACAATATTAAACAAATACTCGATATCCTTCAACCAAGCCTCGGCTCTTTCAGCACTCTTAGTGCCAAAGAACCTCGGTGGTTTCAAATCCTGAAATCGAGCCATAACTACATCCATGGACAATCCTTCAAATTGCCCAACTATTCTCTCAGTACTGCTACTCTCAGTTTCATTTGTGGGATCCATCTACAAATCAAAAGATGAATATCACAAATCAATATCAATTTCATAATACCATCATCTCATATCATCAATCTCATCAAATACTTACTCAAATCAAATCAAGTAAGAGCAAGTAATACAAATAAATCAAACACATACGCACAATTCATTTGTGCCTATTCAAGTGTACACATAACTCAATCGAGCATTCCCAGCTATGCTCTGATACCACTCTGTGTGGGGCACTTAGTTCTTAATCGTTATTATAACACAATCTGATTAGGGTTAATTAATTACAGCGGAAAACGAGTTTAAAATTTCTTTACAATGAGCCCAAAATATTTCATTTGAATACTAAAAGTAGTATTTCATCTCACATCATAAACCTGCCCACACATAATCAAAACCAATCATATACAAACAACTCATATCCTCGGGACATGCCCCGGTATATAGATACATATACATATATACTGGGAACAAAATATAAACCTCAACTCAAACTGTGACTCCCTCCAGAAGTACCCTCTCTGGTCTCCTGATAACCTGGAGTACCTGCCATTGTCCACACACAAAGGCAACAACAGCCCCCCTTGGGGGTGAGCAAAGCTCCGTATGGAACAACCATCATATATACTACAAGTATATAAACAATGATATATGGTATGCAACGCATGTATGTCGTGGAGGTATCAGGTAATATGCCCATCCACTGAGCACATGTCAGAATCAAACGAATCGCTCCGGCCTCAATAAGGGATACTCGTATGATAGCGTCGACGAAGCGCCATCAAATCCCAAATCTCAATCAATCGTCGGGGCCACAAATGTTTATGCTTTAAGGGTCATGTAATACCAAACATAGCATTGTGTTCACAAACCCCAGAATCCAATCAAATCATATCAGGGTATCCAAGGATCATAGCTCAACGTGCATGTCATGTATCGATGTATGCATCAAACGATGTGTGTTAACAAAACATTTATTTTATACATCGATATTCCAATCATAATATCATGTATGCCACATCAAATCAACATATAAAGCATATAGACACATAATCTCATCCCAATCAATCAAATCAATCCAACATATATCATATAATACAGATACCTGTCGTATGTTACCCGGTCACAACATACCTCAATTCTTCATTTTCAGTTGATGTAGCCTAAAGATATTGATATTACACTTTATCTACATCAATAACATACTCATTTCAATCAATAACATACTCGAAAATCATTAATATGAGTTTCAAATATCATTTGAAACTTCAAAAATTCATATCAAATCCAAATCATAATATAATTCAATTCCGACTTCGAAACTTAGTTTCTTGTCGGTTATTCTACCGCATATATTTATCAGAATTAATAATAAATGACAAATAATTATTCAATCTCAACCATACGATTAAAATTCCCTAATTATAATAAATTGGGAATAATTCAAAATAACATCACTATAATCATCTCTTCTTCGTTAAAATCATACACTAGTCAGTGATCGTCAATTTCTGTATGATTTAACAATTTATCGGATTTATTCCAAAAATTGACGAATTTCAAACATCACCAAAACTATGAAATTTATACCTCAAATCGAAGACCTCATGTCAACGATCCTAGAACTGAAGTCGGTTCATCGATTGGATAAACCGATAAGTCGCAAGACCGAAAAGAAAAATCGAAAATCTTCTTTCTCTCTTTTATTTTCTCTTTCTCTCTTCTGTAACTTTCTGAAAGTTACGTTGATAACTTTCAATTTATCTTTTTTTTTCTTTTTTTTTTCTTTTTTTAATATTATATTATATTATTATATTATAATATAATATAATATATATTATTTAAAATTTTAACGTCTGTATATCTTTTTGGACAAGTCAAACGATCAAATTTTCCAAAACTCAAAACATGAAACTTTATATCTTTGAGTTTTCTATGTTATATCCAAATTTCAAATCATTTGGACTTCATATGACCAAGATATGTCATATTTTATTCTTTCAAATTAATTCATTATTTTTCACTTATTTACGAAAATTTCATCAAAATAAATTGAATATTTTTCAACTTATTTACCAAAATACCATCAAAGCTATTTTATTTTCGGGGTCTCACACAGAACGTAGCCTAAGCGGAAGCAGAACGTAGCCAAAGCAGAAGCAAACTTAATGTCTTTCGTTTGATCGTTACAAGTCTTAATGTTACCGTTACGTTACATATAGTACTAGTATTAATTGCATCATTTAATGTTGTACGTAGACATTTAACTCGCCTTACTAGTTTTGGTATAAAACAAAGACTGATTATTCTGAAACTTTCTGCAGGACCTTTTTTCGATGATAAAGCTGATTCACTCAGAGTCAAAGAAGTCGTTTTGTTTATAGACTTTGGATTCAAGGTTTCCTATATATTAAAGGATCAATCTAATATGGAAAACAACGATTATTATTAATAAAGAACACATTCTCTGTCTATCATTCCAACGTTGTTTTGAGCAATCAAAAACTACTCTTTATCTTCAAGCTCAATATACAGAAAAGCAGCACACTCTTTATAGCAGATATATGATCTTCTGAGATAGTCTTGTGCTGATGTTTCTTTATCTCTTCACAAGTTATTCACCTTATTACATCTTATTGAGAAGATTTTGTAATATGGAAAAAAATCTTTTCCAGAACCTTGTTGTATTAATTATATTGTGTTGTGAAACTAAGAGTTTCAGTAGACGAAGAGTAAGTCCTATTGAAGTGGGTGTGTTCAAGAGTTGTATTGTAAAAACCCAAGTCTTTTACTGATACCTTCTAGAAACAGAAGAACGAGAGACGTAGAAGATTTCATTTTCGAACTTTCAGAAACAACTACTGTCCACTGCCTACTGTTTTATTATTTTCACCTCAAACCATCAGATCATTTTCGCACAAGTTATTGTGATCTACTGGAAATATATTTGAACAAGATAAGCCATAATTTCCAACAGGATTCTAGCACCTTTGGAAAAACGTCAAAGAAAGAAACGAGTTTATTCACCCCCTTTAAACTCTAAATCGATCCCCAACAAGTGGTATCAGATCTGGTTATTCTTGTTCGGAAAATCTAAAACAGAAATGGCAAATTTTAGCAAAGTCCCTATGTTCTCAATGGAGGATTTCGATGATTGGAAGATTAGGATGCAAGCACATCTTCCGGCCCAAGACGATGATATGTGGTTTGTCATCACAAATGGTCCCTTGAAAATTACAAAGCCTAATGAAACTATTGCTGTTACTAAAGGTGCACCACAAATTGTTGAAAAGCAAAGAAGTGAATGAACAAGCGAGGACAAGAAGAAAGCAAATCTAGACAATGTTGCTAAAGATATTCTTTACAAAACACTTGACAAGATTACCTTCAGCAAAATCAAAATGTGTTCTACAGCAAAAGAGATCTGGGAGAAGCTCATCCAAATTTGTGAAGGAAATGAACAGACAAAGGAAAACAAGCTGTCTGTGGCAATGCAAAAGTTTGAAAATCTTAAGATGAAAACTGGAGAAACTCTAAGAGAATTTGATGAGAGATTCAGCAGCTTAGTAAATGAACTAGTAGCTTTGGGAAAGGAACTTGGCAATAGAGAAGTGGCACTCAAACTGATGAGAGCTTTACTCTGGGAATGGGATGTTAAGACAATGGCTATGAGAGTCTAAAAAGGTCTGAAAAAGTTGGAGCTACATGACTTGTTTGCAGATTTGAAATCTTATGAGTTTGAATTGGAAGTAAGAAGTGGAGAAGTGCCCTTGTCGAATCCACCTTCTAAGGCTCTTGCAGCTATTGCTACTACTACTGTTGGAGTTGTTTCAAGTGTATCACCTGCTGCTGCTATTGAAAGTACATCTGACAAGACTGCTGAACAAATCAGCAATGATGCAATGTCCCTATTCGTGAAGAAATTTTCAAGATTCATGAAGAAGAATCACCGAGCATACCAAAGTCCAAACCAAAACTTCAAAAAGGAATCACTACCTGGTGATATAGCATGCTTCAACTGTGGAAAAATTGGACATTTTATTGCTGACTTCCCGTAACCTAAGAAAGATGACCAAAAGAAGAAGGGATACAAGTCAAATGATAAGAAATCTAGAAGAGACCGCAAAGCAATGATTGCTGATGAAAGTAAATAAAAGTGGGCAGATTCTAGCTCTGAGTCTTCTGACTCAGATAGGCATTCAAGCGACAGCGATGAAGAATAAATAAAGTGTTTCATGGCGAACATTGAATCAACCCCGACATCTGGAGAGGTATTTGATACTGATTCTAATGAATTTACACGAAATGATTTAGTTGAAGCATTGCATAATATAGTAGAAGAGTACTCAAGACTTTCTCAGTCATTCGAGGAAGTTAAAATTGAAAATCAAAACTTAAAAGATCAAATCAGTAAGTTCACTTTCTTGCAAGAAAACAGCTGCAATGATCTAGAATTTGAGATAAGTAAATTGAGAACTGAGAATGACAGATTAAATGCAGATTACCAGACGATGATGTCTAAAAATCAGAAGCTATCGATACTGGTGAATGCATGGAATAAGTCTTCTGTTTCATTAGAAAAGATTCAAGAATTACAGAAGCAATCTGGAGACATGAGTGGTCTCGGATTCAGTAATGATGAAAGCACTTTGAAACAATTACAAAGCCAAAATTTGATATGTGCAAAGGGAAATACATTCACTTTGTTAAATCCAGTATGGTACATAAACCATAAGTACCAACTGTTCAAATTGAAAGATTTGTAGACCAGACGAACAGAAGTAAACATTATGGTCTGGGTTACGTTGAACCTAAGAGTAGAGTCCATCAAAGTGTTGGATCCAGTAGAGTATTCAACTCAGGAGGACAACCCTCTGTGAATGTTAGAAACTATCAGTACTCTAATTGTAGACCAGTTCAGAAGAGATACAGACCAGATGATAAAAACAGAAAGAAAGAACAACATCCTAAAATGCATTTTGTTAGAAATAACATTAATAGACCTTCTGTTGCACGCACCTCTGGGGATACCCGAAGTACAAGATCACCTAAAATGTACAAATGTAGGTTCCTAAAGGACTGATAACACTTGGACCCAAATAGATTGGGTACCAGTAACTAAAACTTGTGTTTGCATGAGCCGGAGAGGAAAGCCAAGATAAGCAGCTCTACATGGTATCTGGACAGTGGATGTTCCATACATATGACTGGGCAAAAGAGTCTACATTCAGAAATAATGAGTTGTAATGGACCAAAGATAACTTTTGGGGACTACTCAAAACGTAAAATCGTGGGTAAGAGTAAGATTTTCCACTGTAATATCACTATAAATGATGTGCTCTTGATTGAAAATCTCTATTATAATTTAATTAGTACTAGTGCACCGACGCACGTGTTGCGTGCTTGTATAATATTTTTTATAATTCATTTTATTTATATTTAAATGAGGATCAAAATATAATTATAAGAAATAGCGAGGGACTACACTGTAATTTTGATATATAGATTAAAAATGAGGATCAAAATATAATTATAAGAAATAGTGAGGATTACATTGTAATTTTGATATATAAATTAAAAAATAAATAGAAAAATAAAAGAATTAAAAAATGACCTCACTGAGGATTGAACATATGACCTAAACCCAAAAAAACAATGATTTTATCCGATGAACTACATATAACTTTCATTAAAACTTTAACATTTTATTAATATAAATAATTATTAAAACAGACCATGACACCAAAGTTAGTTACTCCAAGGGTATCAAACTTAATAAAATAGTATAGATTAGTCAACCATGCGATAATGGATACTCGGTAGCTTTTCAGAAGCACACCTGCACAGTTAAAGATGCTAATGAGTCTATAATCTTAACCGGTAAGAGAGAAGGCAACACTTACAAAGTATTATGGAACAATGATCATGTTAATGTTCCTATATGTTTAGTTGCCTCCCTAAGTGATAAACATTGGTTACGGAACAAGAGATTGAATCATCCTTACTTTAAGTCAATCAATAATCTCAAGAAGAAGAATATATTTGATGGTTTACCTGATATTAGTTTCGTTAAGAATCATGTATGTTCTGCATGTCAACTTGGCAAACAAGTAAGATCTAGCTTTGAGAATAAAGGTAGCAAATCAACATCAAGATGTTTGGAATTATTGCATATGTACTTGTTTGGTCCAATCCCTATAATGAGCTTAGGGGAATAAAATACACTCTTATTGTTGTTGATGACTTTTCTAGATTTACTTGGGTAATCTTTCTTGCTGGAAAAGATCAAACCAGTGGCCTCCTGATCAAGCTTCTGAAAAAGATTCAAAATGAAAAATCAATTTTTTCATTAAAATCAGAAGTAATCAGGGCACTGAATTTACCAACAAAATTCTTGAGTTATATTTTGATGAACATGGTATTCATCATGAATATTCAGCTGCCAGAAAGCCTCAACAAAATGGAATAGCTGAGAGGAGAAATAGAACTCTTAAAGAAGTTCCTAGTACAATGCTAGTAGATGCAGACATCTCTCAGCGCTTCTGGGCAGAAGCGATCAACACAGCGTGTTATACACAAAACAGAACCATGATCAACAAGAGGCATAATCAGACTCCATATGAGATATGGAAAGGGAATAAGCCCTAATGTATCATATTTTCATGTGTTTGGTTGTAAATGTTTTGTGCATAATAATGGTAAAAATTATTTATCAGCATTTGATTCAAAATCAGATGTTGGACATTTTCTTGGATATTCAGCAGTAAGCGAAGCAATGTTGAAGAATATATTCATGTCGTCTTTGATGAAGATAGCAGTGCTCCTGAAATTTCTAAGATGTCAAATCTAAGAAACAGATTAGACATAATTCATCTGGAACTGGATAGTGAAGATGATGCAGAACCAAGTGTCAAAGATGCTCAAAATCCAAAACCAGATATTCCTATGGCAAAACAAGTTGTACAGACACAGGATGTACCAGAACCAGCAGCTGACATTCCAGAACCTACTACTGCTTTACCTGAGCATGATCAAAATCAATTAAATCAGGAAGAAATCCCTCTAAACCCTTTTGTTTGGAGAAAATCACACCCTCTATCTTTGGTTATTGGAAATTCAGTAGCTCCAATAAGAACCAGAAGGCAAATGATAAATGAATATATGCATACTGCTTTTATTTCTCAGGATGAACCAAAGAAGATTGAAGAAGCTCTTCTGGATCCCAGTTGGATTGAAGCTATGCAAGAAGATCTGAATCAATTTAAAGAAATGAAGTGTGGTTTTTTGTACCTAGACCATCTCATCAAGCAGTTATTGGAACTCGGTGGGTATTTAAAAACAAGCTAAATGAAGAAGGTATTGTTGTTAGAAATAAAGCAAGACTTGTGGCTCAAGGTTTCAGACAAGAAGAAGGAATAGATTATGACGAGACCTATGCACGAGTAGAAAAGCTTGAATCAGAATATTCTTAGCCTTTGCTGCTTTCAAGAACTTCAAAGTTTATCAGATGGATGTAAAAAGTGCCTTCATAAATGGTCTGCTGCAAGAAGAAGTTTACGTTGAACAACTCCAAGGTTTTTTTGATCATTTCTTACCGCATCAAGTCTTTAAATTACACAAAGACTTGTATGGTTTGAAACAGGTACCTAGGGTTTGGCATGACACTCTTTCACAATTTATTGTCAATCATGATTTTTCCATCAGCACCGTGGACAAGACTTTATTAACATTAGTTAAAAATAAGCATATTCTGTTAGTACAGATTTATGTTGATGATGTTATCTTTGGGTCAACTGACCCCAAATTGTGTGAAACTTTTGCTAAGATAATGCAAGAACAATTCGAAATGAGCATGATGGGAGAATTGACATTCTTCCTAGGACTGCAGATTAAGCAACTCGATACAAGAATCTTCATAAATCAGGCTAAGTACACAAAAGAACTACTGAAAAAGTTTGGCATGGAAACATGCTCTGCTGCTTCCACTCCAATGAGTTCATCTACTAAACATGATAAAGATAAAAGTTGAATTTCAGTAAAGGTAACTCAATATCGTGGTTTTATTGGCTCATTGTTATATCTTACTGCCAGTAGACCTGATATTATGTTTGTTGTTTGTATTTGTGCAGGATTTCAGTCTAACCCTAACCAATCGCATTTTATTGCTGCTAAACGAATTTTGAAATATTTAAAGGGCACTCAAAATGTCGGCCTATGGTATCACAAGGATTCATCTTTCAATCTTATTGGATATTCAGATGCTGACTATGCAGGTTGCAAACTAGATAGAAAAAGAACCAATGGTTTTTTCATTTTCTTGGTGATAGGTTGATCTCCTGGTTCAGTGAAAAGCAAACTTCCATAGCCACGTCCACTGCAGAAGCAGAATATCTTGCTGCTGGATGTTGCTGCTATCAATTACTTTGAATGCAACAAAAACTTAAGGACTATGGAGTTCAAGCCTCTGAATCACCTATATTCTTGGACAATACCATTTCTATAGCTATTACACACAATCCAGTACTTCATTCCAAAACTAAGTGCATTGACATCAGACACCATTTTATTAGAGATCATGTGCAGAAGAAGGACATTCATCTGGTATATGTCCCTAATGATCAACAAGCAGCAGATATCTTTACAAAACCTCTTCCTGAGACTAAGTTTTCTTATTTTCAAAATGTTCTTGGTTTAATTGATTTGTCGTAACTACTGATTACTATCTTCTGATTTTTATGCATTATGGAGAAATAGTAGATAACGTAAGTAAAATTAGAACAAGAAGTATACAAAATGAATTGTTTCATTCATAAAATTAGATGTTTTACACTAGATAAGAAATTACAATTGTTGATATCAGCAATATTGAGATTTACAGTAGAAATACTAAGTAGAACCTACTGGAATCATCTCCCTCTCTTCGCATGATCATGGTTTGTGAAAGAGATGATTTCGTAGCTTAAATATAATAATATAGAATAATCTAACTTATTATTCAGACTACAGATCTAGAAGTTTGTTCCAAGTCTTCATCCTATTAAGAACGATGTTTTCAAACATCTTCTTACGGGAGGACGCAAGTTGTCTTTGGAACTCCCTTGCTTTATTCGACTCCGGATCAG
The DNA here is from genome assembly GCF_025594145.1 of Primulina tabacum. Lineage (NCBI taxonomy): Eukaryota > Viridiplantae > Streptophyta > Magnoliopsida > Lamiales > Gesneriaceae > Primulina > Primulina tabacum. Next base: position 44,200,254 of record NC_134550.1, on the reverse strand, counting down.
ACTCTGATGAACTACTTGCACTATCCATTTGTTAAATGTTTGTATATAATGACAGTTTGCGTCTTTGCAGGTATTTATAATTATCCTCGGGCTAGTTGAAGAGTCATTTGACTATTCAACTCCTACTTGTTCCTATTGGAAGAATATCAAGAGTCATCTGTTATTTCCTCTGATCTTCAATCTTCGCATTTAATATTTTTTTATTTGCATTAGGTTTAGGGGGAACATTGTTTAATTGTGACTGATATTTTGGATTTCAAGTCATAAACAGAAGGAGTTTTGTCTTTTCAATAAAACAATGCATCTACTGGACTTTGTCAAAAGTGCTGGATATATTTCAGTACTTTATCACTTCCAGTAGATATTATCATAAAACGACAAATCCTCTTCTGAATTTTTAGTAACTGCTTTGGACAGCCCGCCTTTTATTGATTTTTAAAATTTTGAAATCATTGGTTCAACTTACACTCATCTGTTAACTTTTCAAAACTCACCGTAAACATATTAACACGTGACCCTATGTTTTCACTAACGGCTGTACATTCTGATTTTAACCGCCTCTTCTCTTTTTCATTTCACTTTTACGTTACAGATTGTTTCATACTTGCTACTGCTTTCTCTCAAATTTCTTTCTACTACAAAATCTACTTCGAATCCTTCTCACTTACACGAAAATGGACTGGAGCTTATACACTCAATGCTTATCAAGTCAACTTCGCATCGATACTCACCATCAAGGATGAAAATCTCGTTAAAATGTTCAAGGCCATTGAGAAATCTGGTCTTAGAAAATTTCTGGAATCACCCGCAATAATTTAAGAGACCACCATCCTGGAATTTCTATGCAAAAGCAACTATTGAGGATGGAAAGATCGTATATTCTCATGGAGATGCATCAATAACCATCGATGCTGAACTTTTGGATCAAAATTTTTTCTCCCATTCTCAGGTAACATTGAATGTTTTGTTATTACTAAGGAGGAAATGTCTACTGCTCTTACCACCTTCTCGGCTTCTGGAGAGGAGCTTTCTCCCTCTTTTTTTAAGAAGCTTCTGAAAATGGAGTAACAAGTACTCGCTAATATTATTGCGAAGGCTATTCTGGTAAAAACTGGCACTTTCGATTAATTGACCAAGGAAAAGGTCCAAGTGATGATAGCCATCACTTCTGAAGCAAAAGTAGATTGGAGTCGCTTCTTATTCAAAATCATGAAGGACATGATTTTAAGAAAGAGTACTGGTTTTGCTGTCCAAATCAGCAAGTTGTTGAAGAATGCTGGTTTTCCGCTTACGTCGGAACAAGATGGATCGTATGTTACCATGGCCGATGCTGACAACGTGCTCGCATTAAGGCCAAAACCAACCGTGGCAGAATTTGTTGGCATCAAAAAGGAGATTGGTGATACTCAACAGAGGCTCAAGAACCTCAAAAGAAAGTCAAGCGAAAAAGAGTTGTTGTCTTGATTGATTCCGATAAAACCATATCTGAAGAATCCGCTGCCCCCACCAAAGCCTCACTCCTAGCCACTCCAACCAAAAAGAAACCATGAACCACAATCCGTATCAAGAAGACAGCAACCCTTACTATTCTTGATATTGTTCCTTTGAGAAAAGTTTTTCCAACCGTCACCTCATCCAAACCAGTCTCTATCCCTTCTTCAAACCCCGCAGCCATTCCAACTGCAACTAGTTCAGCTTCATTTCAAACCCTCAGACTCTCTACTAGAGTTGTAATTAGAGAATCTCTCGCAGGGTCTTCTGCTTTTCGACCCGTGCTACCTGCCTCCTTAGACAAAGGCAAAGGTAAACTCGTTGAAGAACCAAAAGATCATGGTGCCAAATCATCTGTTCAAACAGCTTTTGATCTTCACCTGGATGAAATCAAAAAATCTGCAAGTGAGGATATGATGTTCTTCGATGACTGGCTCAAGGTTCGAGTTTTCCACCCCATCACTTATTTAAGAACTCCAGGTTCTTGTGCCAAAATGGTGAAGAACGAGAAGTAAGTCTTTGCTTCTGCTAAGACCAGAAATGTCATTGAAGCTATAAACATAAGAAACTACATTCTTGATCAGCTCAAGCTTCAGAAGCCTGATTCTGTTCTGAAGACTCTTAAGTCAAATTTTGATTCCACGAATCCTACTGCTACTCACGATCAAGATGTCATCCAACTTTTGACTTCCCGGTTGAGATTTCTAAATGAGCAAGTTCTTGCTCAATAACAAAATTTTGCACAGCCTCTGCAATACAGAGCAGGTCATGTCCCAGATATTCTCAAGATAAAGCAGTTGAGGAAAAGACTACATCTCCTTCTGAAGCTAAAGTTTCCAGTACTCATGAATCTGAGACAATTCCTACTAAATCTTCATCATTTATTTTTTTCATAACCTGGGGTCCTTTGATAAAGTGATTCAATCGATTGTTCCAACTCGTACTGCACCAGAAGTGTAACGGCCCAAAAATTTAAAGGTCCACGTAAACCACATGCATGCAAGCTATTAAGTTCTCTTATATTTTAATTAATTGTTTTAATTGCATAAATTAAATATGTTGTGCATTCTGACATGTTTAAAAAATATTTTTCTACATGATTGCATTAAAATGTGTTTTTTTTAAAAGGTTATGCGAGTTGCAATCGAGGAACGGAGATCGAGGGCTGAAAAATGAAAATATTTTTATTGGTTAATTGTTTTTAAATATTTAAATTAAGGGTGATGATTTTTCTTATTTTTGAAAATAAGGGGTTTTGAGTTGATTTTATACGTCGGGACATAATTTTTATCGGTGTTGCATTTTCAACAAAAACGCGAACGTTTTGTCAACCCGGCTAATAAATTCACAAACTTATTTAAACAAAATATTTTAATTAAGTAATAATGGCTATTGGGCCTAATTATCCTTCCTAATGGGCCTAAGCTTGGTTAGTGTTTTAATTAACTATAAAAAATACAAAACCCACCCTAACCCTCACAAAAACCCACGCCCACTTTCCCCAAGCACTCCAAAATCTCTCCCCAACACAAGTCACGGCACACACATATTTTATGAAGGGAAAAGCATCAAGTTGCTAGAGTTTTTCAAGCCGTCGTTCCTTGTCGTCGTTCTTCAATCATCGCTTCGTTTTCGTGCGTAAATTACGCAAAGGCACGTCATATTATTTCTTTCAAACATCTATCACACCATAGTATTTGTTTAAGCTTGTTTTGAATGAAAACAAACCACACCTCTTATTATTGTCGTACATGCATCTTTTGTGATTTTTAAAACATGTATTTTGATCCAAAAGTCATGAAATTCATGTACCTAAGGGGCTGCCATGATTAGGAAGTAATATGAGATTGTTTTACACAAGTTTTAGGGCATAGAAACATGCACAATATGCTGCACACACGAATAACTGAAGCTGGAAACCAAATTTGATGTTTGGTGTCATGGGGCTCGGTTAATGGTGAGACTTGGTGCATGGCTTTGCTTGGCCAGACTAGGGCTGGGCTAGGGTCGTGCCTAGGTCAAGGGAAGAGTCCTAGCCATGCTAGGACTCGAGACCATGGGCAGTGGAGGAGTCCTAGCAAGCTAGGACTCCACCCGAGAGCATCAAGGAGGGCTGCGCAAGTTTCAGTAGTTGATGCAGTTGGAAAGGCTCTGCCAAAGGGCATGGGAAGGGACTAGTTATGTCTTTAGGGTGCTAGAAGAGATGGTTTAGGGCCTGGTTGGGTTGGTTGGGTCCTAGCAACAGAAACAAGAGTCCTAGCATGAGTGAAGTTCTCGGCCATGGATTGTTCTGAAAGTGTCGCTTGTGTTTTAAGTTTAGGGCCAGGTCCTATGGTTCTAAGGGTCCAGGAGGGTTCCTAGAGGGGCTGGTCATAGGTGGTGCAGGGTGGCTTGACGTGGCTTGAGACAAATACAGAAAACATGAGGCAACCATGGTGATCGCGCAAGTTGCTGTCCTTTATTCAGGTGGCTTGTGCGCTGGTCCAGGGCTTGGGCTGGTCTGGGCGTGGTCTAGGGAAGGTTAGGGTAAGGGTGGTTTGGTGGTGGCCCTGATGGAAGAGCCCTTGGCTAGCTAGGAGTCCTGAGATATGCTAGGAGACACTCACGCACACATGCAGAATATTGGGTCAAGTTTCAGCAGGGTTTGAGAGAGTTAAGGGCTAGGCCCAGGGGTCAGGGCTGGTCAGTAGGGTGCCTATGTGGGTTGGCTCGGTGATCGAGCAAAAATTGCACTGTGGAATCCTTAATAAAATTATGGTTTTATATGCTCAATAATTAATCGCAAGTGCACGATGTCAAGCAATAGTATAATGTACGTGAGTACGAGTATCGTTCCACTGAATACTGTATTTGACAATTATTATTTTCAGTTATTAAATCTTTAGCAACGAAATTTGATTGATTGGTTTATTACTACTATGCTCGAATAAACATGCAAATAAAAAGATTCAACAATTATATAATGAAATATAATATCTAAAATGGTTGATTAAAATTCAAAGAGAAATGAATTTGTTGGGAATTTCGGTTCACCTACCCCTCGTTAATTAATTAATTCGTTCGATAGTGATTGTATACTTCCGACAGGATTTTCTATTCAATTGAACACACTCTCTCGAGCTATGCCAAACTAATTCTACTCAATGAAGTAATTAAATATCTTTAATTATTTATCAAGAGTGAATCGCAAATCGATATGTGAAATCCCCTAGTTTTCGACCCTTAAGACTATAACTATCGGCGCGTATCCAATTTCATATGTCTATGTAAATTGTAGATCCACGGATTATATTACTCGTTCCTATCATAAGCTATTCTCTCGAACTCACTCGCAATATAAAACGTTGTTAAAGTTAGCTACACTCTAATAATACAATGAAAAAACAGTAACACAATCAAGAATAAACCAACAACTGAAATATGAATTAAGTAAATCAGAGTTCGGGGTAGGATCCCCTTAAATCCCAACAAATATTTTAGGTTAGCTACTAGAATTCATAGTAAAAATAAACGCAATAATGTTTCAAAGATAAAAACTAAGTTAGAAATACTAGATTTGATGAAAAACGCAAAGACGATGCCCGGACAATTGTCGAATCTGCAATCCAAGCGCGAATTCCTCTCCAAAGCTTGTGGTGGCTGCTGAATAATGATCCTTTTTCGTGCAATCTCCCTTCCATATCCTCCCCATTTAAGGGAAGAAATCATCCCAAATCTTTCCAAAAATACAAGTGCGCCCGGGCGGACATAAGTTTTCGCCCGGGCGGATGACCTTCGCAAATCTTGTATTTTCATTTTTCTTTGACGTGCCCGGGTGGACCTAAGTTTCCGCTTGGGCGGATGACTTTCGAAAAAAATCCTTCTCTCACGCCTTGGAGGCGCCCGGGCGAATGTGAATATGCGCCAGGGCGGATGTCTGTTAACTTTTTTTCTTTAATTTTCAGTTTATGCACGACTCACCTGCATTTCACCAACTAAACGCATGAGCAACAATAAAACATAAATTATGCTAAAATAATACAAAATGCATACAATCTAAATGATTAATGCAACAAAATGCGACATAACATGATATGAAAAACAAGTAAAATCCCCATATATCAACCCCCCAATCCTAACCTTTTGCTCGCCCTCGAGCAAAACAGGTGACAAGACAAAATGAAACATGACACGAAGTAGCTCGACAGTGAATTCATAGTCATCAACTAGCCTCAGCGAAACTCAACATATTCCCTTGTCAATCAATGTAAAAGCACGACTCTTCGCACTTGCCTTGGTCTAGACATTGTTTCAAATAAAACCTGAACGTGTATGTTTGCGTCGTTAGTCCTAGCATCATAAATGACAGAGGGATCCATTCTCAACCATTGTCAGATATTTAAATCAGTCTGTTAGTGTAAATTTAACTCTCCTTTATTCTTCTGCACTCAGTAATCACCAGCAGCGCCCATTTTTCTATCATTTTTTTTAACTGAATTGGAATACAGTAATAAAAAGACTATATTAGACCCTTTCATCTCAGATTGAAATCCATGTGTTTTACAATTTTAGCCAGGAATAGGATTTTATTCCTTTATTCGGCTCTTCAACACCTGACATCTCCAACTTTAGCCAGGAATAGGATTTCATTCCTTTATTTGGCTCCCCCACACCTTACATCTCCAACTTTCTTTTTTTTAACGCTGTTGATAGATACTTCGATTCAAGAGAATATGGTCAAGTTCAATTTACACTTTCAAACATCTTTGTTTCCCACTTTAGTTTTAAATTTCACCATCTTATCATGCATGATTCTAGTTCTAACATTCGTGCAAAGAGGATTCAGCATTTTAAATAAAACTTAATGTCTTTACCACTCTATGTGCTAAAGGAGTGCGATTATACGACAGACAGGGCATGTCTCATCACCTCTTAATCATCCTTGGCTAACAAGTGCTACTTCTAACACTGTCGGCTGAAACACACCAATGCAAAAACGACTACAACTAAATGCCCACAAAAAAACCAACACATAAAACAACACCTATCCACCCCCCAATACTAAAGTCGAGCAGTGTCCCCAATGCAACAGACGAGAGAAAAAGAGGCATATAGTGTGTAACAAAATAAATGCAATATGACCTACACATGCAACAGAAACAGAAATAAACAAAATGATCTAAAAGAAATGAAGGAAATAAAAAGAAGGGACAGAAGTGACTCCCCTCTCAAAGATCATCCTCCTCGTGCGCCTCTGGGGGAATGACACTAGCATCCGGCTCTGGGGCATTGGCATAGTGGAACTGAAATGGTGGCAGGAAAGCTGGCATAGGTGGTGACATAAGGGCTGGGTTAATACCACTGTGGCTCAGGGATAGACGCATCATGGCATCAGTAGCAGTCTGATACGTCTGACTCACAGCCTGCCACTGTAACTGAGGGTCCGTGAAGGCGGAAAATTCGTTTATCCGGTCCTGAAAAAGGCGACGTCGAGGTTGCGAGGCCGGTGGTGGGGGCTGCTGTGGCACGGGATCGAAATTCAAACCATCCCATATAGGGCCAAACAACGTGAAATTCCGCCGCACTGCCATTTTATGTATCCAGCTAGCGTCATCGAGGGCCTTGGTCCGTGGTAACCACTCATCGTCATCCTGAAAAACGACCCCAGCGCTCGCACATAGCTCGGTGATAATGTGGGGGAAGAATAATGCCACATTCGGATTATGAATGCTCAGCTGGATCTTCGAATGAATAATCATGCCCACATTGAGTGTCATGTGAGTGATCAGTGCGTAAAGCATCAACCCCCTCTCCCTCTGCACTTTGCTAGTGTGCCCGACTGGCATCAAACGTGTGGCCAGAAATGCATACCACATCGCAACCGGGACGAGCAAATATTTCTCTGCAAAACAAGTGTGCGAGCCAGGTGTCTTCCACGGAGACCCCGGATAGCAGATTCTTTGCATCATCAAGTCTAAATTGGGTTCTGCTGCCCATGCCACATACACCGAGTAATTCACAGCCGATGTCTCAAGCACCCTATTAATTTCTACAGAACTAAAATCTACCAGCTTTCCCCTCACAAATGCTTTACTATCGCTCCTCTCAGCCGCATTAGCATAGAATTCTCTCACCACTGGCACCACCGCGGCTTGCGGTTGGCTACAAAATTTTCCCCAGCTTCTATTCTAAATTTGATTTATAATAAATATGTATTGCACAAGCTGGAAACCACGTTCGCGAAGCAGAGCTCTATGTATCTTCGCATGTTCATAGCGTTCCCTAGCGGTATAATTCACAAATAACTGAGATTTACGCGATAAAGACGAAGAGGAATGACTCACTCGAGCTTTCTTAGGCGCCATCGTGGATTATTTGAGAAGCAAAAGTAGCCCGGAGTAGGGGGCGTGTTGCCGGACGTCAGTAGTGGCCAGAGGCTTCAGCGGTGGCGGGAAAAAGGGCAGCGGCGGCCGGAAATTTCATATGTGGCCGGAGATTTCAGAGGTGGCCAGAAAATTTCAAGTCTTGACCGGAAAAATCACTTATTGATATTTGGTGAAGATGGTGACCCAAGATTGTACCTGAAATTGACACAAGATAAGGGATTAGAGTGAGATTTAGGGAGGAGGCGCAGAAAATTGAAGGGGGAGGGGTAGGGTTCGAATGGGGAGTATTAAAGCAGGTTGCAGATTTTTAAATCTGCGCGATCCGCCCAGGCAGATGTTCAACTGCTTTAGGAAAAAGATTTTGAAAAAGAGCACGCCCGGGCGGATGTGAATTTGCGCCCGGGCAGAGACCACACGGCTTTTTTTTTTAAAATTTTGTTGAAAAGGGGCGCGCCCGGGCGGCTGTAAATGTCCGCCTGGGCGGAAGCTTCACGGCTTTCCCGTTTTTTTTTTAAAAAAATTAAATAATAAGAACATAGACTGAAAATCGAATTAAATGCAAGATAAGGGAAAACGAGTTAGTTCTCAATTTATAGTCGAGAGTTGGACTGTGGGTCAGTTTCAGTTCGGATTGTCTTGGAACCGGGTGATTCCAAGTTGTGTCTCGACTGTGCCACCCATGTAGTGCTTAAGTCGCTGGGCATTGACCGTAAATGTCCCATCCATTAGATCTTGCAATCTACAGCTCCCGATGGGTAAACTTTGGAAATCACGAATGGACTAGACCATCGCGACTTCAATTTTCCGGGAAACAGTCGCAACCGGGAGTTGTAGAGCAGGACATTTTCACCTTCCTTGAATTCCCTTTCAATGATTCGCCTTTCATGAGCCCTCTTTGTCTTTTCCTTGTACGATAGTGCGAGATCAAATGCCAGATTCCGAAATTCCTCCAACTGGTCCAATTGAAGCAGACGTCGTTCACCTGCATCAGTAAAGTTAAAGTTTAGTGCTTTTATTGCCCAATATGCCCGATGCTCTAACTCTACAGGTAGATGACATGCTTTACCAAACAATAACCTATATGGTGTAGTGCCTATAGGTGTTTTGAACGCAGTCCTATATGCCCAAAGAGCATCATCTAACCTTACAGACCAATCTTTTCGAGTAACACCTACCACTTTTTCTAAAATTCGCTTGATTTCTCGGTTAGACACTTCTACTTGACCACTCGTTTGGGGGTGATAGGAAGTAGATATCTTATGTGTGACACCATATTTGTTTAAAAGTTTTTCAAAGAGTTTGTTGCAAAAATGGGTGCCACCATCACTAATGATTGCTCGTGGTGTCCCAAACCTGTTAAAAATATTTTTTTTTTAAAATTTCAGGACCACTTGAGCATCATTAGTGGCATATGCTTCTGCCTCTACCCACTTAGACACATAGTTGACCGCCACCAAAATATATTTTTTCATGAACGAGCTGGGAAAAGGTCCCATGAAGTCTATTCCCCACACATCAAAAACCTCACACTCAATAATATTATTTAAAGGCATTTCATGACGGTTAGAGATACCTGTCCGCTGGCATTTATCACATGTAAGCACATAAGAACAAGCATCCTTAAAGAGAGCTGGCCAATAAAAGCCACATTCAAGTACTTTGGATGCCGTCTTGGTTGGTCCAAAATGACCACCTACCTCATGGTCGTGGTAATGGTTAAGAATTTGACCAAACTCTTCCTCTGCAACACACCTTCCGATCATAGAATCTGCACAGATCTTAAACAAAAATGGTTCCTCCCAAAAATAATGTTTCACGTCAGAAAAGAATTTCTTACGTTGATGAAACGAGAGATTGGGTGGTGGTGTGCCTGTGACAAGAAAATTAGCAAAATTTGCATACCAATGATAGTGTCTCACTTCAAATAGCTGCTCATCAGGAAACCAATCATTTATAGTATGATCTACACAGTCATTACTAATCAGCTCCAACATAGACAAGTGATCCGCTACTACATTCTCGACACTCTTCTTATCTTTTATTTCTAAATCAAATTCTTGCAACAATAAAATCCACCGAAGTAGGCGTGGCTTTGCATCTTTTTTAGCAAGTAAATATTTCAATGCCGAGTGATCTATTTAAACAATTACTTTGGACAAAACAAGGTACGAATGAAACTTGTCAAGCGCAAATACTACTGCAAGTAATTCCTTTTCAGTTGTTGCATAATTCAATTGAGCCTTATCAAGGGTCTTACTTGCATAGTAAATTGTATGAATTACCTTGTTTTGATGCTGGCCAAGCATAGCCCCCACCGCAGCATCACTGGCATCGCACATGATCTCGAAGGGCAGATCCCAATCTGGTGCCACCAAGACAGGAGCCGTCACCAAGCGCTCCTTCAAATCCTCGTATGCCTGTAAACAATCAGAATTGAAATCAAAAGGCACATCATTCATAAGTAAAGAAGATAGAGGTTTGGCAATTTTAGAAAAATCTTTGATAAAACGCCAATAAAAACCGGCGTGGCCTAGAAAACTTCTAACTCCCTTTATGGATGCCGGAGGTGGTAAGTTCTTGATAACTTCAAATTTTTCCTTATCCACCTCTATTCCATGCCATGATATCTTGTGCCCCAATACTATTCCCTCTTGTACCATAAAATGGCACTTTTCCCAATTTAGCACCAAATTCGTCTCCTCACATCTCATCAATACCACCTTCAAATTCTACAAACAATCATCAAAAGAAGAGCCAAAAATCGAGAAGTCATCCATAAATATTTCAAGAAAAGTTTCTATCCATTCATGAAATATAGCAGTCATGCATCGTTGAAAAGTGGCAGGAGCATTACACAAACAAAGGGCATTCGTCTAAAAGCAAAAGTTCCATAAGAAAAAGTGAAAGAGGTTTTCTCTTGGTCCTCGGGCACAATCATGATTTGGTTATACCCTGAATACCCATCTAAAAAACAATAAAACTCATGACCCGCTAACCTCTCAAGCATGTGATCAATGAAGGGCAGTGGAAAGTGATCTTTACGGGTAGCATCATTTAATTTCCTATAATCAATGCACACACGCCATCCCGTAACTGTCCTAGTGGGTATTAATTCATTTTTTTCATTTGTGATCACAGTAATCCCACCTTTTTTCGGCATACACTGAACAGGACTTACCCGTGCACTATCAGATATAGGATAGATAATACCTGCATCAAGGAGTTTGATAGTCTCTGCTTTTACTACCTCTTGCATCTTTGGATTTAATCTTCTCTGAGGTTTCACAAGAGGTGAGTACTCGTCTTCCATCAAGATCTTGTGCATGCAGACTGATGGGTTGATCCCTTTGATGTCCGCCACCTTCCACGCAAAAGCACTCTTGTGCGCTTTCAAAACTTTCAACAGTTTGTCCTCCATCACATCTGTCAAATCAGCAGAAATAATGACAGGTAAAGTGTTATTCTCACCTAGGTATGCGTACTTTAGGTGTGGAGGCAATGGTTTGAGCTCAAGCTTCGGTGGCTCCTCCAGGCTTGACTTCTGAGGGATCAAGTCTCTTCGATCTCCCAAGTCCTCTAATCTCATCCTTATTGGCCTCTTCCATGGCAGGTTGACATTGAGGTATGCCACTATTTCGGCTTTCTCTTCATCCAATTCATCTTCTCTCAGTTCAGTAGTGAGAGTGGCTTCCAAAGGATCTCTAATTGCACCCTGCACATAGTTAGACACAAGAGCATCAAAAGCATCAATTCTATAACAACTGTCAGAGTGCAGTGTGTGCTTGAGAGCATTAAAAACATTGAAAGTAATCTCCTCTTCTCCCACTCTCAATCTCAACTTCCCTTCTTGCACATCAATTAGGGCCTTGCCAGTTGCAAGGAATGGTCTCCTCAAAATCAAAGGCATCTTCACATCCTCCTCCATGTCAAGTAGCACAAAATCTGTAGGAAATATGAATTTGTCCACCTTTACCAAGACGTCCTCTATGACTCCTCGCGGGTATTTGAAAGATCTGTCTGCTAGTTGCAAGCACATCCTTGTTGGCTTAGGTTCTCCTAATCCGAGTTTCCTAAATACATATAAAGGAATAAGATTAATACTTGCACCAAGATCACACAAAGCCTTGTGAAAAACATCATCATCAATCATGCAAGGAATAGAAAAACTCCCTGGATCTTTTATTTTCGGTGGGATCTTGTTTTGTACCAATGCAATACAATTCTCAGTCAAGTTTCTCATCATGTGATCCTCCAACTTCCTCTTATTAGCTAATATGTCTTTCAAAAATTTAGCATAACTAGTCATTTGCAGCAAAGCATCGGCAAAAGGAATATTGATATGCAATTTTTTGAATACCTCAAGAAACTTACCGAATTGTGCATCAAGTTTTGCCTTTTTTAATGCTGCAGGAAAAGGTGGAGGGATAAAAATTTTAGATTGTGCAGTGGGTGCTGGTGCTGAGTTGGAAGACTTACTTTTTGATGACTCAGTCTGTTCATCCTGTGCTTGACTTTTTTCTAGTCCTCTAGCCTCTAAGATATTTCCACTCTTCAACTCGATGGCCTTTACTTGCTCTTTTGGATTGGTCTCTGTGTTACTTGGCAAGGTGCCCGGCTCTCTATTTGCTATCATCTTTGCCAACTGTCCAATCTGATTCTCTAGCCCCTTTATTGACGCATCTTGATTTTTGAGTCTAGTTTCAGTGGACGAGATAAACTTAGACATCATCAGCTCTAAGTTGGACTTTTCTTCTCTAGGAGTGTCAGATCTATACATCAGTTGTTTACCATATTGTTGTCCTCCTTGTGGTCGATTCTGACTGTTTTAACTACCCCATAAGAAGTTGGGATGTTGCCTCCATCCATGATTGTATGTGTTTGAGTACGGATCATTCGTTAGATGGTTTTGGACTCCCACTTGATTCACAGGTGTCCTTTCTGGCACATAAAAAGGACCACTGTCTTGATAGTCCTTAACATAGTGTTCTCCTCCGCATTTTTCACAAAATATCTCTTGAAGAAGCATAGCCGTGCCACCCATATTCAACCCATCCAAATTCTTGTTCAAGACATCAAGTTGTGCAGTAATAACGGAAATGTCAGTTACCTGGTGAACTCCTGCAGTTCTTCGCTGGTTGTTCCTTTCAGATTGAGGATGATAGCTGCTAGCAGCCATCTCCTCCAATAACTCGTATCCTTCCTTAGCAGTTTTTTGCAATAGGTTCCCACAAGCAGCAGCATCTATCATAGTACGATTAGGAGTAAGCAAGCCATAATAAAAGCTTTGAACGAATAACCCAAGTGGTAGTTCGTGATGAGGACATCTTCTTAGTAGATCTTTGAAGCGCTCCCATGCCTCGTATAAAGATTCCTGCTCGAATTGAGCAAATGTGGTGATGTCTGCCCGCAGCTTTATGGTCTTAGATGGAGGAAAGTATTTAATGAGAAACGCTTTCGCCATGTCCTCCCATGTGGTGATCGAACCTATAGGCAAACAATTTAACCATGCTTTAGCTTTATCACGTAAGGAGAAAGGAAATAAACGCAGTCTATCAGCATCATCAGAAACACCATTAAATTTAAAAGTATCGCAAATTTCATAAAAATCTGCGATGTGCGTGTTTGGTTCATCTACTGCAGATCCTCAAAATTGGACTGTATTCTGAATCATATGAATTGTCGCTGGCTTGATTTCAAAGTGGTTTACTCGCACAATAGGCCTCACAATGCTGGGGCTGCTCCATCCAAAGAAGGTTGGGCATACTCTAGCATCGGTATGCGGCGTGGCATCTCAACATGTCGATCTTCACGATGTTCCTCCTCATGCTCGTGCTTGTGTCTCTCCATCAGTTCCTTCAGTCTCTGCTGATGTCTTCTCCTGCGAAAAGTTCTTTCAATTTCAGGGTCAAACTGCTCAAACTCCAAGTCAAGTGACTTTGGCATGCAGTGGAAGAGATATCTGTAATAGAATATGGAGTGTTAACTTAATAAAATGAAACAATGCTAAAGAAAATAACTAAAAATAAAATTGTGAGTTAACAGTCCCCAGCAACGGCGCCAAAAACTTGATCGAGCAAAACTTGCACTATGGAATCCTTAATAAAATTATGGTTTTATATGCTCAATAATTAATCGCAAGTGCACGATGTCAAGTAATAGTATAATGTACGTGAGTACGAGTATCGTTCCACTGAATACTGTATTTGACAATAATTAATTTCAGTTATTAAATCTTTAGCAACGAAATTTGATTGATTGGTTTAGTACTACTATGCTCGAATAAACATGCAAATAAAAAGATTCAATAATTAAATAATGAAATATAATATCTAAAATGGTTGATTGAAATTCAATGATAAATGAATTTGTTGGGAATTTCGGTTCACCTACCCCTCGTTAATTAATTAATTCGTTCGATAATGATTGTATGCTTCCGACAGGATTTCCTATTCAATTGAACACACTCTCTCGAGCTATGCCAAAATAATTCTACTCAGTGAAGTAATTAAATATCTTTAATTATTTATCAAGAGTGAATCGCAAATCGATCTGTGAAATCCCCTAGTTTTCGACCCTTAGGACTATAACTATCGGCGCGTATCCAATTTCATATGTCTATGTAAATTGTAGATCCACGGATTATGTTACTCGTTCCTATCATAAGCTATTCTCTCGAACTCACTCGCAATATAAAACGTTGTTAAAGTTAGCTACGCTCTAACAACACAATGAAAAACAGTAACACAATCAAGAATAAACCAACAACTGAAATATGAATTAACTAAATCAGAGTTCGGAGTAGGATCCCCTTAAATCCCAACATATATTTTAGGTTAGCTACTAGAATTCATAAGAAAAATAAACGCAACAATGTTTCAAAGATAAAAACTAAGTTAGAAATGTTAGAGTAGGTGCCCGTCGAGCCAAGTGTTGGCCGAGTGTTCACAATGAAACTCTATGTATAAGCAATCTTTATTTTAATAATATTTGAAATTATTGTTTTGGCAAATCTTTATCTGTATACCCATGCTAGTTGCATAGATAAAGACCTTGAATATACAAATAGTAGAAAGAATATGAGATGCTCATACGATGAGTATCATTAAACTCATATTTGGAATACTGTATATTCTAAACAGTTCCTAGTCGATTCAGCCGCCGCTAAGAAGGATATAGACCGCTAGAGTTCGAGACTAGTATCTGCGATATGAGTACCATGTTTCATTGGTAGGGGACATTGTGATGTCCGAGCATGCAGATAGGTGCTCCTGGTAGAGTGCACTGAACAACACTCCATAAAGGACTTTCCAATTGGTTCTCACTTATCGAGTGAAAACGTCCTAGTTTATGGTTGTACACCATTAGTCCTTATGACCCGGGACAACATTGAGACTCTATGTGCTAGAATTACACTTTGACTTGTTTACCGACTCTCATGGGGTCATCAGGTGGCAAGGTTGGGTGTTCTGTCAAAACATATAGAAGTCGATGCATTGTAGTCGGGGATTCACCGCTTACCTACGGGTATGGATATCCTATGTGTTTTTCATGTATATGTAGTTTGAAATCTCTGATCAGAGTATTGTGGTAATTATGAAAAGGGTTTCATAGATTACACCATCGATGCAACTACGACATGACACATAGTATCGATTCATTGACAACTCTCGATAAACCAATGTTTTTCGAATCGGTCGGGATATATGAGTTGAAGGGACCGTACTGTACGCTAACCATAATTGAATGGTTCTTGCAGGCACTATCATTTGATACTTAGGGAATCATGTAAGCGATGCTGCTAGGCGTTTAACATGATTGGTTGGGTACTATCAGACTTGGGTTCTTACGTTCTTATTATCAAGGAGTTGATAAATAAGAATGGAGCAATTGGGGTATGCTAATATAAGGACATGTTTAGTTCGAATCACATGGAGATGTGAACCCACGGCTAGTTGTATCAATGAACCATTGAGGGCCACACAAGTACTAGCTTTCTAGATCCCGTTGAGAAGTAAAATAGTTCAAAGTGTTGAACGGCTTATAAATGAGTTTATAAGCGTAAGGAAAAATAGAAGTATGACTTCTATGAGAGAAATGTAACTTTAAATTTATGAATGTGTTCCTAAATTAAAAGTAGGCTAAGTGAATAATATATTTGAAAATTGTGATTTTCATAAACATTATTATGGACTAAATTAAATTAATTCAAGTGTTGAATTAATAAAATACTAGTGGGCCTAGTAGAGTCCAAATAACTAAATTAATTCAAGTGTTGAATTAATTAAATAACATTGGGCCTTGTAGAGCCCAATTGGAAATAATTATTTAACTAGTGGGCTTGAGTAAAATCAAGTAAACTATAAATGGGCTCAAATATGTTTGAGACAAATTTAAATAGTCCATGGGCTTTGTAAATGTTACAAGCCCACTGGATTTTGCATGCTTGGGAGGTGAAGGGGTGTGAATACTTTTGATTAAAATATTGCATGGCATGCAACTTTTTTGGATCAACTTTTTGCACTACTAAGACAACTCATCCTCCCTCATTCAACATACTACTTGGCCGAAATTTTCTTGATTTTCTCTCCAAGTTTTTTCTCTTCTTTTCTTCTTCAAGTGTTGAGGAAGAAATATTCTTCTCCTTGAAAAATCCTCTTAATTTTCTAGTGCAAATTAAGAGGGGATTTACCTAGCAAGTGGTGGGCCTAATTTTTTAAGGAAGGAGAGCCTGTAGACTTGTCATCCTTGAAGAGCCAAGTTATTTACAACTTGGTTGGAGCCACAATCAATCTTTTAAAGATTGATAGGTAAACTTCTAAACACGCTATGAATATCATTTTTGTGTTTTATTGTATTTGCTACACATTATAAGGGGTGGCCGAAAATTTTTATGAAAAATTTGATTTTTTAAACTTTCGTTGCGCTTCCGGTCACCGTAACCGATCCCCTTTCAAGTGGTATCTGAGCTATGCTTACGATTTTATGTAGCATTTACAAGATATTATATTGAGATTGATTTCTAACCGAATGAGAACAAAATTTTGCAACAAAATCAAGGCCACCTTGGGGCACATTTCGGGCAGCCCAAGCTGCCCGAGGGGCTGCCCGAAACCCCCCTTTTAAAATAATAAAAAAAAAAATTTTTGTTGCCGGAATCCGGCGACGGAGCTCCGGCGACCTCGATGACGACTAGGGTTTCCAAAAGTGTTTTGGATTACCAAAGTGTCATGGGCCTTGAGTTGTTGGGCCATTGGATGGCTAACATATTTGTGAATTTTGAATGGGCCAAAATGTTTTTGGTGAAAAATAAGTTTTTGGGTCCTTAAGTTTAAAATTACAAAAGTTGCAAATTTTTCTCATAAAATAAATAATTGAAGTTGGACTTTAATTATTTATAGTAAATTGTGATTTATAAAAAATTCGGTTATAAATAAATTAATTAGAAAGTAGACAAAGGTGTTTGTATACTTTGTTAATTTAGTTTATAATCTTGGCGGTAAGTGATTGGATCAAGATATATAATATTGGATCAATTAATTATTGTGATAATTAATTGATGGTGTATGATATGTGATATTGTGCATGAATGATGATCAAAAGCCCAAGCCCAATTTGCTAGGTGTATGCTAGGATATTTTGTGTTGAATGATTGTAATAATTATCAAATTTAAAGTGGGCTTGGTTTATGACCCGTTCCCACCCCATGAGATGTATCCCTATTTGCCATGGATATTTATTTGTAAATATTAGTATAGTGGATGATCAAGATTGGAAGATGGTGGCCATGATGATTATGAAGATCGAAGACATGTAAATATTGGAAGCTTATGTAATAGTTGCATTTGCATCCCGTGCATTTCCCTAGGATTGGATCTAGGCCCGTGTTTAGCTCACACGGTCCATTAGTATTGGGGCGATTGATCATCCTTGTTTTGTTTACTGTTTATAATATATGCATGATATGTTATAAATAATGAGTATGTGCGTTATTATTATGATAATAACAAAGTTGCATGAATCCGGCAAACATACGATCAAACATTGCGAGCTTTTAAATAAAATTAATGATGAGACCTTTCAAAATTAAAAACCCTCATTTTGAATAAGATTCAAAATTAATATCAAGCCCGAAAAGGGGAATTATAAATTTGTTTATAATTCCATGTCTTCCATCGACAATAGGTGCATGATGAACGCTACCCGTACTCGGGGCTCGGCTCATATTATTGGGGGGGCCCTGGGTGCCGGAAAGCTGTGACATCCATTGACATGGTGATGTGAACTACGTGGAACTCCCATGATTTCGGCTCATATTATTGGGGAATTCATGGCGACCGTCCATCAAGGTTCAACATCGATGGGTAAGGCTTGACACGTGAAGATGAACGACGTCATATTATTGGGTCCTAATCAAACGTGAGACAAAAGTTTACGTAGAGGGTTGAATTGTGATCCAATTGGAAACTACCTTTTAGGAATTGTGATTGGCTGATATTATTCAGGATCATAATTCGCTAATTGGACCTTACGTACCTACTGAGGAAATGAGTTTCCCTTTTTCACTACAGGGTAGTGAAAGATGTCAAAACAGTGGGAGCAAATATTTATGAAGTAAAAGTCCAAACTTCATATCTTACTAAATATTTTAAAATAGTCATCAACATTTATCTGTTTTTACTTTTCAGTACAAATTGACAATGTCTTCGATTCGCAATCCGATATCCGTAATACTCGACAAGCACATATTAACAGGACCTAATTACCTCACTTGGCTAAGAAACCTAAAAATCGTCTTGAATTCGGAAAGGGTAGAATATACACTGACTGAGTCGCCCCCTGTTGAGGCTCCGACTGACTGCACTCCTGAGGAATTGCAGTCTTACAAGGAATGGTGTGACCATGACTTGATAGCCAGGTGTTATATGCTGACTTCTATGAATGATGAGCTGCAGAGGCGTTTTGAGGATGCAAAGAGTGCTGCTGACATTCATTTGCATCTCAAGGAGCTCTTTGGTGAGCAAACACGGCCTCTTAGGCATGCTACCGTCAAGGAGCTGATCACTTTGCGCATGCGAGATGGGGCCTCGGTCCATGAGCATGGCCAGAAGTTGATTGGGCTCGTGGACAAGCTCGTTGGCATGGATCTGATCTTACCTTCGGAGTTGACCACCGACGTGTTGCTGTTATCATTGCCTTGCTCATTTGATCCTTTTGTGGTGAACTTCAACATGAACAAGATGGAACCGACCCTTGAGGAGTTGGTGAATATGCTTGTTACGTTTGAATCAACCATCAAGAAAGAGAAGTTGGTTCTTTATGTGGGTTCTTCATCTGGTACGAAGATTGATCCACATGGGAAGGGAAAGAAGCGTTCTTTCCAACGTCCCAAGAAGAACGTGCCCTTGATGAGGCAATCTCCGAATCCCGTTGTGGTAGCCACACCAGTTAAGGCTGACAAGACTAGTGATGTTTGTCATCACTGCAAGAATGCCTGGACATTGGAGGCGAAATTGCAAGGAATATCTGGCCCAGAAGAGTTCTGGAAACGGTATGTTCTATATCGAAGTAAACATTTCAATTAACTCTACTTCTTGGGTATTGGATACCGGATGTGGCTCACATCTCTGTAATGATTTGCAGGCGATGGAAAGAAGTAGAAAGCTTAGGGAAGGTGTGACCTTCTTAAGGATGGGCAGTGGAGCAAGAGTTGCTGCCAAGGCTGTTGAAGATGTTTACTTATTGTTGAACAATAGTTTTAAGTTAATTTTATGAGATGTTTTGTTTGTACCTAATTTGTGAAAAACATTGTTTCATTTCTATGCTGATAAAAATGGATATTTTTGTTTATTTTGCAAAGGTGTTTGCAACATTTACATGAATGAATGTTTGATCGGTACTGGTGAACTTGAAAACGATCTCTATAACTTAAAATTGAAAGATATTCCATTAAATGTCCATTCAAAGGCAGACACCATATAAGATATGGATGGGTAAGCCACCCAAATATTCTTGTCTTAGAATATGGGGGTGCCCTACTTATGTGAAGCAGGTAGTGGGAGATAAATTGGATAGTCGATCCATTTTATGTTACTTTGTGGGATATCCAAAGAATTCGGTTGGATACTACTTCTATCATCCCCAAGAAACAAAGGTGTTTGTTTCTAGGAATGCAACCTTTTTAGAGAAGGAATTTCTATTAGATAGAAAAGGGGAGATGATAGAACTCGAAGAGGTTCGAGAGACACCCACAGTTATAGAACCCATACCCGAAGAGTCAAGAGAGGAGATACAAGCTCCTAGAAGATCCGAGAGAGTCTCGAGACCACCTATGAGGTATGGTCTGCTTCTTGAAGGAGGGCCATGATGAGCCTAACCATGGATGTGATCCAAGTACCTTCAAGGAAGCATTATCTGATGCCGATTCATCCAAGTGGCTTGAAGCGATGGAATCTGAGAAGAATTCCATGCATTCGAACCAAGTGTGGAATCTCGTGGATCCACCTGAGGGAATTGTTCCCATAGGGTGTAATGGATTTACAAGAGGAAACTTGGGGCGGATGGGAAGGTATTGACCTTCAAGGCGCGATTGATGGCAAAAGGATATACTCAAAGACAAGGAGTTGACTTTGAGGAAACATTTTCTTCAGTTGCAATGTTCAAGTACATAAGGATATTGCTAGCCATAGTTGCATGGTATGACAATGAGATATGGCAGATGGATGTTAAGACATCCTTTCTTAATGGGGATATTAAGGAAGAGATTTACATGTCTCAAACCTGAAGGGTTTACATCTATCAGAAGTGAGCATATGGTATGCAAACTTCAAAGATCTATTTATGGTCTAAAGCAGGCATCTTGGAGTTGGAACCTCAGATTCGATAGTACAATCAAAGAGTTTGGTTTTACTAAGAATCCTGAGGAACCCTGTGTGTATGAGAAGGTCAGTAGGGAGTATTGTGACATTCCTGGTGTTGTATGTTGATGACATTCTAATCATTGGGAATGATGTAGGAATGTTGCAATCAACTAAGATATGATTAGCAAGTAAGTTCTCGATACAGGACTTGGGTGAAGCATCTTTTGTATTGGGAATACAGATCTATAGAGATAGATCAAGAAGATTGCTTGGTCTCACCCAATCCACATACATTCATACCATCGTGAAGCGGTTCTCGATGGATGAGTCCAAGAGAGGACATTACCAATGTGTCATGGCGTGTCCCTATCCAAGTCTATGTCTTCCAAGACTGATGCAGAGATAGCGGCGATGACAAGCATTCCTTATGCATCTGCGATTGGTAGCATCATTTATGGGATGATATCTACACGTCCTGACGTGGCTTTCGCACTAAGTGTAGTGAGTAGATATCAATCGAACCCTGGTCTTCCACACTGGAAAGCTGTGAAAGACATCCTCAAGTAGTTTAGGACCAATAAATTGTTCTTGGTCTATGCGGTGGAGAACTGAAATTAGAAGGCTATACCGACTTTAGCTTCCAAAGCGATATCGATGACTCGAAGTCAACCTCTGGGTTTGTATTCATGCTCAATGGTGTTGCTGTCTCTTGGAAGAGTTCCAAGCAAGACAATACTGCGGATTCCAGCACAGAGGCCGAATACATTGCTGCATCAGATGCAGCAAGGGAGGCTGTTTGGATAAGGAATTTCATTTAAGAGTTGGTCGTCATTCCTAATGGAGTTGCTCCTCTCCCGGTGTTGTGTGACAACACGGGAGCTTTAGCTCAAGCAAAGGAGCCGAGGTCTCATCAGAAGTCCAAACACGTATTGAGAAAGTACCACATCCTCGGAGAGATTGTGGAAAGAGGAAGAAGTGTATTTTGACACAGTCGGCTCCGCAGATAATGTTGCTGATCCACTAGCTAAACCTTTACCTGGACCATTATTCGAGAAGCATCGCGAATCGATGGGTTTGAAGCATATGGGTAGTTGGCTCTAGTGCAAGTGGGAGATTGTTAGAGTAGGTGCCCGTCGAGCCATGTGTTGGCCGAGTGTTAACAATGAAACTCTATGTATAAGCAATCTTTATTTTAATAATATTTGAAATTATTGTTTTGGCAAATCTTTATCTGTATACCCATGCTAGTTGCATAGATAAAGACCTTGAATATACAAATAGTAGAAAGAATATGAGATGCTCATACGATGAGTATCATGAAACTCATATTTGGAATACTGTATATTCTAAACAGTTCCTAGTCGATTCAGCTGCCGCTAAGAAGGATATAGGCCGCTAGAGTTCGAGACTAGTATCTGCGATGTGAGTACCATGTTTCATTGGTAGGGGACATTGTGATGTCCGAGCATGCAGATAGGTGCTCCTGGTAGAGTGCACTGAACAACCCTCCATAAAGGACTTTCCAAGTGGTTCTCACTTATCGAGTGGAAACGTCCTAGTTTATGGTTGTACACCATTAGTCCTTATGACCCGGGACAACATTGAGACTCTATGTGCTAGAATTACACTTTGACTTGTTTACCGACTCTCATGGGGTCATCAGGTGGCAAGGTTGGGTGTTCTGTCGAAACATATAGAAGTCGATGCATTGTAGTCGGGGATTCACCGCTTACCTACGGGTATGGATATCCTATGTGTTTTTCATGTATATGTAGTTTGAAATCTCAGATCAGAGTATTGTGGTAATTATGAAAAGGGTTTCATAGATTACACCATCGATGCAACTACGACATGACACATAGTATCGATTCATTGACAACTCTCGATAAACCAATGGTTGTCGAATCGGTCGGGATATATGAGTTGAAGGGACCGTACTGTACGCTAACCATAATTGAATGGTTCTTGCAGGCACTATCATTTGATACCTAGGGAATCATGTAAGCGATGCTGCTAGGCGTTTAACATGATTGGTTGGGTACTATCAGACTTGGGTTCTGACGTTCTTATTATCAAGGAGTTGATAAATAAGAATGGAGCAATTGGGGTATGCTCATATAAGGATATGTTTAGTCCGAATCACATGGAGATGTGAATCCACGGCTAGTTGTATCAATGAACCATTGAAGGCCACACAAGTACTAGCTTTCTAGATCCCGTTGAGAAGTAAAATAGTTCAAAGTGTTGAACGGCTTATAAATGAGTTTATAAGCGTAAGGAAAAATAGAAGTATGACTTCTATGAGAGAAATGTAACTTTTAATTTATGAATGTGTTCCTAAATTAAAAGTAGGCCAAGTGAATAATGTATTGAAAATTGTGATTTTCATAAACATTATTATGGACTAAATTAAATTAATTCAAGTATTGAATTAATAAAACTACTAGTGGGCCTAGTAGAGTCCAAATAACTAAATTAATTCAAGTGTTGAATTAATTAAATAACATTGGGCCTTGTAGAGCCCAATTGGAAATAATTATTTAACTAGTGAACTTGAGTAAAATCAAGTAAACTATAAATGGGCTCAAATATGTTTGAGACAAATTTAAATAGTCCATGGGCTTGTAAATGTTACAAGCCCACTGGGTTTTGCATGCTTGGGAGGTGAAGGGGTGTGAATACTTTTGATTAAAATATTGCATGGCAGGCAACTTTTTGGATCAACTTTTGCACTACCAAGACAACTCATCCTCCCTCATTCAACATACTACTTGGCCGAAATTTTCTTGATTTTCTCTCCAAGTTTTTCTCTTCTTTCTTCTTCAAGTGTTGAGGAAGAAATATTCTTCTCCTTGAAAAATCCTCTTAATTTTCTAGTGCAAATTAAGAGGGATTACCTAGCAAGTGGTGGGCCTAATTTTTTAAGGAAGGAGAGCTGTAGACTTGTCATCCTTGAAGAGCCAAGTTGTTTACAACTTGGTTGGAGCCACAATCAATCTTTTAAAGATTGATAGGTAAACTTCTAAACACACTATGAATGTCATTTTTGTGTTTTATTGTATTTGCTACACATTATAAGGGGTGGCCGAAATTTTGATGAAAAATTTGATTTTTTAAACTTTCGTTGCGCTTCCGGTCCCCGTAACCGATCCTCTCTCAAGAAATACTAGATTTGATGAAAAACGCAAAGACGATGCCCGGACAATTGTCGAATCTGCAATCCAAGCGCGAATTCCCTTTCCAAGGCTTGTCGTGGCTGCTGAATAATGATCCTTTTTCCGTGCAACTCTCTCCCTTCCATATCCTCCCCATGCAGAATTAAGGGAAGAAATCGTCCTAAAAATCTTGGTCCAAAAATACAAACGCGCACCTGGGCGGACAAGTTTCCGCCCTGGCGGACTGACCTTCGCAAATTCTTGTATTTTCATTTTTCTTTGACGTGCCCCGTTTCCCGGGGATGACCTTTGAAAAAAAAATCCTTCTCTCACACCTTGAGTAATGCCCGAATTTCGAAAAAAATAAAATTGTGCGCAGTAGTTGTGATCGTTTATGGATTACGTTATGGTAGGAATGGTCCATGAATGTTATAGAATGGAACAGAATGGATGGATAGAATCAAAGGTTGAATTTGAGCTAAATAGGTAATGGAAGTGCAGAAACGGTATAAAAACTGTGGCAGTAATTGTGGTTTTTAGCATAATGTTGTATATTGATCCAATTGATGTGAGGCCACCTTCATTAGAAAGATAAGACATAAGGCTATAACTTTCATGTCTTGAGTTTGGTCAAATCATTAGGGAAGACGAGACAAAAGTGGCCCGAAGTGTGTCGTGTGTATCGTCGTTCCTGCACTGACACATGTTGGGAGATTGAGCATAACTTTTTACTCAGACCTCCAAATGACATGAGGTAATTGGAGATGCAAGCCAAGACATAGGGCTACAACTTTCATGTCGACCACTTTTGCAAATTCAGACGTTAAAAATGTGTTTTTGCAGAATTCCGCGAGCCATCGCGCAGGATTTGGAGCCCTAGCGTGCTCGGTGCTGAAACTTTTGGTATTGGGCAGTATGGAGCGCGTGGACTGTGCAAAACACGTGCCATGGCGCCCAGAACTTGTACCAAAAACGTGTTTTAGGTTCGGATGGTATATATAGATTGGGGAATGATTTTTTGTATCATTTCTTCTCATCCTCATTCCTCTCCATCGTTTTAGAGCTAGGGTTTCCTCATTTCTTCTTCAATCCAATTTCTCCAAGACATTAATATTTGATTGAGCCTTAATATTTTCTGGAGATTAGAAGTTCTTCTCCTCAAGAGTTAGAAGCAAGGTAAGAAAGCTTATTTCCTGGGTTAGTGATAAAAGGGAAAACAATGGGTTGTTTGGTTGAGGTTGAAGTAAAGTTGCTAATATAATGATTGATGTATTATTATTGTTGTGTGTTGTAGGACTATTGTACAAGGTGTTAAGATTATCAATCTTCAAGTGGTTGTAAGTAGATTCTTCCTTTGAATACATCTCATGAGCTATGTATATGATAAATGGAAGATTCAATTGATTTTTAGCTCCTTTAAATTATTGATTATGTATTGTATGTATTGATATTTTGAAAAGAAATAGAATTGAAGCAAAGGAAAAAGTAAATGTGGGGCCCTTAGCTCCTAATCGTTATTACAATGCAATCTGATTAGGGTTAACTAATAACAGCGGAAAGCGAGTTTAAAATTTCTTTACAATGAGCCCAAATCATTTTATTTGAATACTAAAATAGTATTCCATCTCACGTCATAAATATGCCCACACGTAATCAAAATCAATCATATACAAACAACTCATATCCTCGGGACATGCCCCGGTATATAGATACATATACATTATACTTGGAACAAGACAAAAACATAAAACCTCAGCCCAAGCTGTGACTCCCTCCAGAAGTACCCTCTCCGGTCTCCTGATATCCTGGAGTACCTGCCATTGTCCACACACAAAGACAACAACAGCCCCCCTGGGGGTGAGCAAAGCTCGTATGGAACAACCAATCATATATACCACAGATATCTAAACGATGATATATGGTATGCAATGCATGTATGTCGTGGAGGTATCAGGTCAAATCCCCATCCACTGAGCACATGTCAGAATCAATCGAATCGCTATCAAATCAATGCTCGAGCTGGCACAACGGCCAATATGGGATACTCGTATGATAGCGTCGGCAAAGCGCCATCAAATCCCAAATCTCATATCCAATCATATGGGGCCACAATTGTCTATGCTTTACGGGTCATATAATACCGGCATAGCGATTGTGTTCACAAATCCCGGAATCCAATCAAATCATATCAGGGTATCCAAGGATCATAGCTCAACGTGCATGTCATGTATCGATGTATGCATAAAATGATGTGTTAACAAAACATTTATTTTATACATCGATATCTCAATCTCAATGTCATGTATGCCACATCAATCAACAAATAAGGCATATAGACACATAATCTCATTCCAATCAATCAAATCAATCCGACATATATCATATAATATAGATACCAGTCGTAATGTTACCCGGTCGCAACATACCTCAATTCTTCGTTTGGTTGATGTAGCCTGAAGATATTGATATTACACTTTATCTACATCAATAACATACTCATTCCAATCAATAACATACTCATTCCAATCAATAACATACTCCAAAATCATTAATTCAAAAATTCATATCAAATCAAATTCAAATCATAATTCAATTTCGACTTTAATTATGAGTTTATTGTCGGTTATTCTACTACATATAGGAAATTCAACCCAAAATACATGCTATTCCAGCACTTTGATATTTAGAGCTGTTGGAACAAGAAGAAATTTACCTCAATCAGAAGCCTTCAACGCGAGGATTACAAATATATAATTTGTTTCACGTTTAGACAGCGTTTCGAAGTCGATTTGGACGGAAGAAATCGAAATCTCGAACTTTACTCTCGAAACTACGGTGAAGAAATGAAGAAGAAACAAACAAAATCTGATTCTTATCTCATCGCTCTCGCGCTGGCGGGCGGTAGAATTCTCGCGCCCGAGCGCGAGACATTCTGCTCCCGGCTTTCACTTGTACCGCGCTCGGGCGGTCACAAACTACGCTAGGGCGCGGCATGTTCTGTCCAAATGCCCCTTGCTTCGCGCTCGGGCGGTCATAAACTACCGCTCGGGCGCAAAGTGCTCTGCCCGAACACAATTGTCATATACCCTGGCGCTCGGGCGGTTACTTTCTACCGCCCGGGCGCCACACGTTCTGCCAAATATTTATGTTGTACTAAATTGGCGTCCGGCTCTCCACTCGAGCTTTACAACGTCAATCATATTCAATATTCATTCCTCAATTCCATTGTCACGATATACATCAAATACATAATCACATATCAAATTCATGACTTATCGATAATCATATAGGATTTACGATAATACGATACACGGTCCTTACATTTCTCCCCCTCTTAAAAGATTTCGTCCTCGAAATCTCAAACATCTCTATATACATAACATTGGCAAACATACATGTGTCACCAGTTATAGTACATATCAAAACTAAAATCAGTAAAAGGATCAGAATACATCGAATACAATGGAACAGATGGATTAGAATCAAATAAATGCGGATATGATTCTCGCATTTTGCTTTCCAATTCCCACGTCGATTCTTCAACACCATGCCGTGTCCATTGCACTAACTAAAGGAATCGATTTATTTATCAATATTTTTTCCTTTCGATCCATAATTCGAACAGGTTGTTCGACATAGGAAAGAGAAGGATCAAGTTCCACCTCATCAGGTGCAAGTACATGTGATGGATCCGGTTCATATTCCTCAGATAGAAACATGATGAAAACACATCGTGAATGCAAATAGAG